>NC_030388.2:21436108-21741659 GCF_001625215.2 Daucus carota subsp. sativus
CTGCTACCGGAACAAGTTCAGATTTTTCTAGTGGCAGCTTAAGCCAAACGCCTTTCTTTTCCTGCAATCAATGACATGAAGATCGTTAATTTCCTGAAAATGAGAATAAAAAAGAAAAACCGCTTTGTTTCCTTAATTCTGCAGTACAATAACATTGTCCCACGAAAACATACATAACAAAGAAAGAAAGGGATTTGGATGATAAGAGGGGAAAGCTACCTCTAACATCCAACAAGACAGAGATGAGCGGAGAATAGAGGCAAAGAAGCTCGGATTAGATGGTAAATTTTCTGGGTTGACTACAACACCACCATACTCATCATCTAAATGGTCAAGTACTCTTTTACTGAAATATACATTTGGGGCTGAACCATTAATTCCATTCATCCGAAACGAATAAGTGTCCACCATTAATTTGTCTTTTCCAGCAGAACCCATTGGGCTATCTGAAGTACTTATGCAAGAAACCTTCTGAAATTTACCTAAACAAAGAAGAGAAGATTAACAATCAGTACTCTGGAACATAAAGGCCGGATATCAGAATCACAATTACAAGAGAAACATCAATTTAGTGATTATTGACTTGGGGAAATTTTAGCAGTACCTTACACAGAGTTATAAAGACCAAAGAATTCGAACATGGGGTATAAGAATTTCAAGAGAAAAAAATTAGTTTACCTTTGTAATAACAGAGCTGAAGTTGGGAGACTTTTCGACAACCTATGTGACTGGAGTAGAAGAAAGGCCCAGATGATGACTTGGAAACACACATTTTTAACTCCATTGTTAAGCACCTCTCAAACTACCAAATCGAACCACAAGTGCAGAATCAAATAAGAATATATATAGTTAACAACATCAAGATACGTAGATAAAGAGAGTATTCCAAGGTTATCCAAGTTACATAATATCAAAAAACCGGAAGATACTCTGCAGCCAAGCTGAGTACAAGGAAAATCTTGGTATTCTACGTCGAAAATAAAGATAAAAAATCAAAGGGGTACAATGAAACAGCAAGAATGTGAGTAAAATTGGAATAAACTCAACTAGGGACAAGAAGGAAAGGCTTAAATTTTGTATTCAAGTAATCTCAAGAGCCAAAGGATAAAAATAAAGTGTGCTGCGGTGAGAAATGGGAATCAAGTAAAGTTAACAAACAAAGTTGAAGATGATCAGCAACAGCTTAAGTACAAGATGATGCTTATTAAAAATTATGAAGAAAACAAGAAACTAGTACTAATGGGTATGTATTGAAAGTTGAAGTGTTGTTCTGATATGGTTGTATTTACCACGTGATTTCCACATATCTGGCTCACAACTGACAGAGCCTATCAACATGTGAGTTTGTGCCACGTCCTTGTTTGTAGATTGCCTTGTGTCATCATCAAAATTTACAGGGTTTGCTCAATTATTGTTCTTCATTACTTTATGAGAATTCGGATTTGGGAGGGTTTTCGTATTTTTAGCACGATTTGATCTTGATATGTAAAGAAATGTACCATGTGATATCAAAATGTAATGTTTACAGTAAAGTCTGGCATTCATGAACATCGTTGATGTGTAAGGTGCTAGAGGAAGATTCTAAATAAATCTTATGTTATATTTCAATACTCCCTTTTCTCGGAATCCCATTTTTTGGTTGAAGAGTGGGTCACGGACACCCATCTTTGGAGGTGACGGAAAGTCGAACTTGAGACCTCCGCCGAATCAGGGCTCTGATACCATGTTGAGGTTTTAGATGGACGGGTCAACATGGTATCAGATCCGGTGGAGGTCTCAAATTTATCTAAAACTTGAAGGTGTTAGAGGCAGGTCCAAATGAATCTTATGCTATATTTCAACACCAGCATCTGTTGCATGAGACCTGAAATCGCGTAAAAGGGTCGTGTTACACCTTAAAACCTGTATTAGCTAGATTTGTGTTAGACAAATTGCCATCTTAGAAACTCAACTAATAGAGTATCAAACTCAAATTTTAACTTAGTAGTTTATTGTTGGTGGTATCATACTATGTAGGTACAACAGGTGGAATGATATCCAGACTTATATATACCAGCAAAAGAAAGCTAAGCATCTGACAAATAGGCAACCAGGAAGCCAACAAGATAACTTTAAGTATGTTTATGATGCGTGTGGGTCGCGAATCATGCTTATTGAATAGCTTAAATCAGACGCTTATATTGTTGAAGTTATTTAATCTTTTGTTCATGAGCCTGTGGCAAAATTTGATAAGGATGGTAAAAAGAAAGCATAACACACTGAGCTTCATATAAGAATCTGCTGATAGAAAAAATTATCGAGGTGACCATGATTTTATTAGAATTGGCTGGATCCTGGATTACAGTTTTATTGCACAATTGACATAATAATATCCGAACCAATGATGAAATGGAATTACTTCCAATACAAAAGATTCTCAATTTAGTCTTGCAATCATTCAGTCTTATGAAAATATGATCAGACTGTGTAATGTGGGTTGACATCGATGTCTAGCCCTCTTAGCTTTGCGAAAGACTCTACTCTGCCTTTCAATGTGTGAAGCTCCCTCAGCCTGTTTATGAAAACACGAAAACATACGAAAAATTTGATTTCATTATATAATTTTAGTAATGCAGAAAAGGGTAGAATTGTGATGTGTACTGATACTTTTATAGGATTAAAGTACTGACCGTGCAATTTCTGCGCGCCTTTTGGCTTCTTCTGCCATAATGTTTATGTCCCTGAAAGTGTAGTTCTCAGCAAACATCTTTGTTTCTCTTGACTGAAGACCGTGAAGTGTTCGTTGCTCGGTTGCCCATTTTGCTTCTCGGGCCTCTCTGCCAAAATCCTTTTGTGTGGTGAATGCCGTCTGAGGAAAACCATGAAAAGAAAAGGATGTTTATGAGAAAACTTAGTTTTATTTAGTCTAAATTTGACACAGATCATTGCCATATACGAAAACTACAGCTAGGCTAGGTAGCATTAAGCTAATCCATTGAGGTTAATTTCTACCATTCAGACAGGCTTAGGAGTTTCCATATAGAAAATACATGATATGAAGTGCAAATTTCCAGTTTTACTTACTTTATGGTCAACTATCAGTCCCCAAGCTCTTCCACTGAGTGCATATCGGACACCAAATTTGATTGGATCGAGCAGGAGGTAAGTCAAAATGTTGTATATCCAAATAACAGCAGCCCATTTCCATTTAATCTTGACAATTCCAGCAACATCCCAGGTGACTACAGCAGAGATGACAGTCGCAACCTGCAATGGTATTACAACATTCATCTAAGATCATGGAAGCTATTTCTTAAAGTTTTTTCATTTTATAATCTGAGAAGCTTTGTTTTATTCCTTTTGTGGTAAAGAGTGTACAGTGTGACAGTGTTTGCGCAAGCGTTGAACTGACTTACTAACTGAGCAATGACGAAGGCGCACATTAGAAGAGAGCCAGGTCTTTCTGTAAATGACCATCCCCTTGAGCGCGTCACAAATATCAAGGCCTGGCTGATGGTACTGACTTGAAGGTATACGGCAGAAGCTAGACGCCCATTTATAATTTTGGTCATTTCCTTTGCATCATTGTCTGAGAGGCTTTTAAGGTCGTAATTGTGCTTGTTGAAGTCATCTACATGGAAGTGATTCTGAGAATGACAGAAGACGGATAAAAGGAAAAAAAATTCAGTCTATGATCTACATTAGAGATAGTATCTACAAATAATACATTTCAGTTTAGTGATGTGTAACTAATACAACATTAGTGATAAGAAATATCCAGTGCTTATGTGTTTATTGATTGCTAAAACTAAGTTCTTTCTACTATATAGCACTTTGTCACAAGACGAGATGCATTTACCGCAAAGAAGCTAGTCTCAGCCATTCCATAGTAAAATATGACAGTCATCAAGGCAAGGTAAGTTCCTATAACAACTCCTGTTGTAAAAATTTCTGTGAGTTTCCAACTGTCTGGGAGCGGCGATGGTTTCACCCTGTCTTTGGAAATTGTCATGATAGTGCCTGAAAACAAATTGCATTAGACTGATAATCACGCAAATATATTATTGAAGTCGAGACTTGTGTAATTAATTTTTTTATGCATTATCATTATAGCCTTAGCATCAGACACTGAAATATTGTAATTCTAGAAAGCAATTGTGAAGTGAATTATTACCATCATTGAGGATAGCTATGACCAGAACCATTAGAGGAGGGAAATTGAACTGCCAAAAGGCACTTAGCAACAAAAATCCCAACTGTTACATAAACCTCCAATCATTAGATTAAAGTGACTATGGTTTACACATCATGAAAAGTAATGGTTTTATAGCTTACCACAATACGTATTGTGATTGACACTGCATATATCTGAAGAAACAGAAACAAGCTCAGATCATATTTTACAAAAAAGCGCATAGTTATGGATAAAGATCTTTATAAAGCATGAAGAAACTGAAACTGGAAGACAATACTAACTGTGTAGTTCTTCATCCTCTGAAAGATAGCACGACTTGTTAGAACAGCACTAATGATAACACTCAACCCCGGCTCAGTTAGAACTATATCAGAGGCACTTCTGGCAGCATCTGTTGCATCTGCTACCGCAATTCCTATGTCTGCTATCTTTAGTGCAGGTGCATCATTAACTCCATCTCCCGTCATTCCAGTAATGTGCTTTCTACCTTGTAATATCTTTACTATCTCATATTTGTGCTCTGCAAATAAAACATGGATTAGAGATGTATGCCAGAATAATCTCCAGTTCACATTAAATTAAGCATCGTATAATGTACCAGGAAAGACGCCAGCAAAACCGTCTGCTTTTTCAATAAGTTCTTCGACTGATAAAGTTGCAAGTGCAGCATCCTTATGATCACCAAGCAAAGACGACGATGGATACATGTTGGTTCCCATGCCTAGACGTCTCCCTGTTTCTTTCCCGATTGCCAGCTGGTCACCTAAACAATGATGCATAAGGTTAGCATTTCATAAATACTTTTGTAATAAAGAGAAAAGTGAAAAGTGACAGCGCAGTAACTATTGAATGCATCTACAACAAGTAGTGAAAGATCCAAGAAAAGGCTGAATGGATTAGTTATATGGAAGTGTTGCAGAATTTTTTTATTGGAGATTGTTATTTGCTTTTCAGATGAGAATGTTTGACATGCACACAAAGATCGAAAATATCAGAAGCATCTAGTGTAGGAATTACTGAAAATCATGGTAACTAGCACTATGGTGCTGGACTAGTAATTAATTCGTAACCATTTTGTATACAAAGATTTCAATACATTACCGGAACACTTGTGTTACTTCTGGATTTAATCTTTATAAGTGTTATCCAGAGGATCAGAACTTGAACAATTTTTTATTTAAGGAAGCTGGAGAAAACAAATATAATCATCAATTAAGCTAGCTGGGGCACACACCTGTGATCATTTTGACGCTCACTCCAAGATCTAAAGCTCTTCTAATTGTTTCAGCACTATCATGGCGAGGTGGATCAAAGAGAGGCATAAGGCCGATGAATTCCCAGGGGCCACCAGCACTGTCCTTGGTGTTCTCGGGTACTTGCTATACCAGTATAATGGATAAATGATTAAATTATATTCTTGGAGTTAAGAGAATGCCTATACGAGGTAAAAGGTTAATTCACCTGGCGAGCAACTGCCAGAGATCGAAGTCCACGCTCAGCAAACTTGTCTATAATTGAATGTACTCTTTTTTCAATATCTGATTTGTTCCATGCCAGATTAAGAATCTAAAATAAGAATGAGGGAAATGAGTTAACAATAGATGACATCACTACTCATATGCGGAAGGGAATGTAAGCAAGCTCTTAAATAAGATTTCTCAGATGCAATAACTTTTTGACATTTGCTAAATGAGTACCTGCTCTGGTGCACCTTTGCTCACTCTGTGCATTTTTCCTGCACCATCTATGTATGTAAGAGCGGTCCGTTTGTCAGTTGGATTGAATGGAAGGAAATGAACTTCAGTAATTCCAGCGCGTGCCTTAAGAAGGAACCAATATCACATTTAATCAATAACTTAAGATCATTCTTGTATATTGAAATTTGTTTTTTTTTTAATTTTTGCTAAATGGAAATGATTTGATTGTACCTTAACAAATAGAAGTGCTAACTGTTTATTTGCAACAATTCGACAGAATGTATTTCATAAGATTAGCATATAACAAATAATACCTCCTTAGGGTCACCCAACATGGATATGATTGCAGTGTCAATGGCATCTTGGTTCTCAGTTCGAGAGGCTCTTGCTGCCATCAAGACAACTGTGTCTTTGTCGACACCTTTGGCAAAAACCTGTGCATAACACAGATATATAAGAATCGGGCAATTGCTTTATACATTTTCAGTTTTAATAAAAGTTTTTTGATTCAAGTACATTAAACTCTACTAAAACTTTGTTTTGTTGATCCTACATAGAGTTACTAATAAAAGAAACCATGCCCAGTTTCAAAGTTCATGTATATTGCAACCTTTACAAAGATGTATAATCACAACATTACTAGTAAATTACTGGATACTACTAATAGAGTTGTTTATTTAAAGTACTTTTAGCAGATCCAAGCCATATAATAGGATTAAGTAATCACCTCAACTAGATTTTTGTCAACTGTGAGCTTGTTGAGAGTTAAGGTGCCTGTTTTGTCACTGCATAAGACATCCATCCCAGCCATTTCTTCAATAGCTGTCATTCTCTTTGTTATAGCACCCTGAATCATAAATAATATATATTGATGTCGGAGTAACTAGTTAAAGTTATATACAGAAATAAAATTATTTTAAGATACGATCCAGCAACAATACAATAAAAAAGCTCAGCAAACCTGTTGAGATAGACGATGCGACCCAATGGCCATAGTAACTGATAGAACTGTTGGCATTGCGATGGGGATACCACCAATGAGTAAAACCAAAAGATTGTCTATGCCTTCACGATATTTTCTATGTTGACTGGCTATAACAACAATCTCAATAAACATTCCAATAGCAATTGAGCAAATGCAGAAGTTTCCTATTGCAGTCAAGACCTGATAACCGCCAACAAATATATTTAGAATAGAAGAAAAAACACAAAAGAAGGCAGCTATGAATGCATTAGCACAGTCTCAATAAAGGACTTCACACAGAAGAACAAATGCACATTGATCATTATTTAAGTATTTTTTATCTTGGGATTTTGAGTGGCACGGTATATGTAATGTACTAATGTGCACAATGTATGGAGTTCTCGACGTGGACCTGTTGAAAGTGCCCAATGTGTGTAGTATTGTCAACAAGATGAGCTGCTCTTCCAAAGAATGTGTGTACTCCTGTCGCAATAACAACCGCTTCAATTTCCCCTTGCTTACATGTTGAGCCTGAATATACTCCATCACCAGGATTCTTAGTTACTGGCAGAGATTCTCCAGTAAGGGAAGACTGAAAAATATATACAACATTGTCAAACATAAAGTTCACTAAGATTCCTTTTATCAACAGGCTTTAATGTGTTATATATATTAACATAAAACGAAGGACAGTATGGGCGTATGCCTGATCAATTTTTAAAGGATCCCCTTGAAGCAAACGAGCATCAGCTGGGATGATATCCCCCAGTTTAATGCTAATAATGTCTCCTGGAACTAGTACAGAAGCGTCTTCTTCACCCCATTTTCCATCACGTAAAATCTGTTGGGAAATTTAAAATTTGAACCCGTAAGCTAGGAGGATGACAGGGAAAAGACTAACTGTAGGTAAGCAGTACAAAAGCAATTAATATCCTGTATCAACTAGGCAAACCTTAGCTCTTGGCGCCAACCGTGCCATCAAGGCTGCAGCTGCATTGCCAGCATTATTTTCCTCCATAAAACTTATAGTTGAGTTAACTATAAGTAACGCCATGATTCCTACAAAGTCGTGGTAATCCAATCCCTTGCCCTGAGTTGAGAGTTTTTAACAAAATTAGTTTGTAGTTGCTGCCATTTATAGTTTAAGTGAGACATTAGTAGATCTATTAAAGACTTACGCCTCCACGAGCCATAGTGATTGCCATAATGGCTGCTGCTTCCATAACCCATGACAGAGGATTCCACATAAACCCAAGAAACTTGAGTATTTTACTCTCCTATATGCCATAAGATATTGTGAGAATTGAAAACATATCACAAATTAATTACCCCGTGCAGTGAATAAAAATGGAGAAGCATAATGAGGTAATTAGAAACCTTCTTTTCTTCAAGCTTGTTGTATCCAAACACTTCAAGACGTTTCTGAACCTCATCAGAAGTGAGACCAGCTTCAGTACACTTCAATTTTTCAAAAACTTCTTCAACGGGGATGTTTTCCTGCAACATCAGAATATATGGCTATTTAGAAAATGTAACAAACGCTATAATAGCAATCAAAGATCCCACACCACACTGTATTGAGCAACTTTCTTTAACTAATCAGGATGGTAATTAAGACAAATGTGTAAAATACAAACAAGGCAACACAAGAGATTCTTCAACTACAGAGCAGGTAGAAAATATCTAAAGCGTAATATGTTTGCTGGTAAAACTTGGTTTATAACATCATATCAAGCATCACTTAATCTAAGTGCACCAACATACAACTGTAGAAAGATTTACCAAATCAACAGTTTCTTTGCTAATTGCTTCCAGGGCAATTGTTGTCTTGTCTGCGTCCATCTTGACTTCTTCACGTCCTACTCAATTCTGAGTAGAATCTGTACAGATAAATCTTGTTATCAAACCAATTATATGTGCATTAAACATCAAGGCAGGCTTGTTTGATTCACATTTTCGAGTCTTGTGGAAGACAAAAGTATACAAGTTTTCCATGGTTTAATCCTAGTTACTGGATCGGATTAAACTTAACAGTCACCATGATCTACACTGCCAATTAGATGGTTCATTACAACATTTTATTACTACAAGGGGCGGCATGTAGACTGTAGTTTTGCCCTCTCAATTTCTTGAATCAATTTTTTGAATTTTTCAAGATTACTATATGGTCACTTAGCTTCCTGCATTGTTCGCATGCAATGAAAAAGTTGAGCAATATACTGTTCAAAATTCATTTATCACATAACTGTATATATACAAAAAAGTAACTTGAGCTAATATGATTATTTTTATTTCAGGAGAACCTACAAAACTTGCCTACTGTGTGATTAAACCTGAAAAAAACCTATACTTTACTTTTTAGGAACCAGGTATATCTCACTCGTAAGTAGGGTCTGAGAGGGTGAGATGTACGCACCCCTTACATCTACCAGGATGAAAAATAGAGATAACATTTTTGTTAAGACCTAAAACCAGACGTACTCAAAAATCAAATCTTACCCCTAAATTCTAAAGCATACACTCAAATCACCAACACTCCAACAGCCATCAAAAACTAGTTTCGCCGCAGATGAAAAAGGGTGCATTGCAATTTCCAAAACAAGTCATTTACAGCAAAACAGACACACATAGAGCAAAATACATACCTGCAATCAATTGAAGAAGGCAGGATTAGTAAAAGACTAGGAAGAAGAATGGCATTTGCAAATGTCGATATAAATAAGCATGCAAGAATTACATGTCAAGACAACAGATAAAACAAGTACAACACTAGAAAAGAAGAGATGTGAGTCATAGCAGAGAAGACAGTGAACATAGCTCATGAAACTCCGTCCAAACACAGCATAATATAACTGGACTGATTTTATCCTTTAAGCAAGCTGCTAATCCTGACGTTATGTTCGAACTGCAAATTTTTTGTTCTATAAATTTGGCGCTTTGTAACACTAACCAAGTGTTGTACTTTGTGAATGTACGATTTTGCATTGGAATCATAAATATTTACAGATAAAAAATAATACTAATATTCTCTCAAGGAATGAAATGAAAACAGCAAAATTTTCATTCTCAGTAATCATCACTAATAAAGAGGAACCTATTCTAAACTTTTATTTAATATAAATTTACAAAAAATACATGTCAAAAGTCACCCATCAGTTAAAATGTGATGGAGAGAGTACAATAATAACAATCATTTCCTTAAATTTTTTATTATGTTTTATCCAATTCATTACATTCAAAAGTCCATCAAAAACTATAATATTTTATTTTATAAAAATTAACAACATCCACTATTTTCTTTTTATATATTAAATATTAATCGGTCCCCGACTTTACCCATTCTTCTCTATCCTTCTCACTACTTTGTTCTCATGTCCAATTTATTTGTAAACAAATTGAGAATGGAGGGGAGGGGAGGGGAGGGGAGGGAATACAATATTATTTTGTGGTATTTATTAAGAACTGTATTCCAATTTCTTTTTTATTGCTGTGATGTTGATTATAACAATTTTTTTGTCATAATTATAACAATATTTTTGTTTCGTTAATATTCAATAAAAGATTTACCGTAGAGATTGACAGCAATCACAGAGCAAACTAACTGTCTAGCAAGACCTTTTATGTAGGATATAATTTCCTAGTTCCAATAAAATTTTCGATATTCCCCATCATGATCAGCATCAGAATACAGTAATTTCTTACTCCTCTTTCGTCAAACAACTTGGTTGACTCCCTGCATTTGTTGTTATCACAACTGCTACAAACCAGAACATTTATTCTCATCACCTGGCCAAAAATGAACATATATCTACAAAGCATTCTTAACGCCAGCAAAAACAAATGCTTACTTATACATCTATCACCACATCTGTCATATCTATATCCATCCACATATATGCTGCACACAATAGTCCAGCAAATGCATAGTTTTGGTTCTTAACATTATCAATACAATGATGAGATAATAAAGCTAAAGAGTTTAAGGTCAAACAAGACATTACAAGAAATGCTAAAACAGATTATTTCTAGGATTGCTTCATTTTTTATTCTTAAAGATTTGCAGCTACATGCAAATAAAAACAGATTAATTATTATTATTACTACTGATATTATTACTAAAACGGTGTGTGTCTTGTCTTGAACTCGGCACAAACGAGATACATTTTCTCTATAAATACTCATTTTGCAAAGCAAGCGGCAAAGCCTTTCTAATTATCGACTCAATGAGTTCTTCTACCTGCGCTTTCTACTGTCATTTTGATATTTTCTCCAAATTTCAAACTTGTCTATCATTTTAAATTTCTCAAAAATATTTATCTCTTAACGAGATGGTATCTCGTTTATTGTCGGGCTGACGGATTCAAATCTTGTCTAAAAATAAAAGAGGTGGTCGAGTACATTTAACTGTACAGAAAACAGAATATAGTTGCAATAAAGTGAAGTGTCAATATTTTGGTTATAACATTGCCAGCCATATGCAGGACTGGAGTGCCGCTATATAAAAGCATATGCAATTTGAACCTGACTAACCTATATTATACCCCATTGCTATATCTCTCAATAGAGATCACTCAAAACTTCTCTCTAAATTCTTGATTTCCATCACTCTGCATTTTCTCAAAACTTCTCTCTAGACCTTTACTTGTAAGTTGTTAATTTCCATCACTCTGCATTTTCTCAAAACTTCTCTATAAACCTTTACTTGTAAGTTGTTGATTTCCATCACTCTGCATTTTCTCAAAACTTCTCTCTAAACCTAAACCTTTACTTGTAAGTTCTTGATTTCCATCACTCTGCATTTTCTTGATTTCTCTTGTGTTTTTAAGTTGTTTGTATTCTGGGTTTAGTGTATATAATTATATATTTAATATATTTAATTATATACATATAAATATATTACAGATTAAAGATATATAATTATAAATATATGTATTTATATGTATTTATATACATAAATTATATACATAGATTAAATATATTAAAATATAATTATATACACTAAACCCTTATAATAGATTAATATATTAAATATATAATTATATAATTATATATTTTATAAATACATATAATTTAATCTATTTATATATTTAATATATTATAATTAAATACATATAAATACATATAATTAATATATAATTATAAATATATGTATTTATATGTATTTATATACATAAATTATATACATAGATTAAATATATTAAATATATAATTATATACACTAATAATTATATAACTATTAGATTAATAATTATACTATATAATCTATTTTAATTATATAAATTAAATACAATTATATATTTAATATATTGTAATTATATAATTATATATTTAATATATTACAATTATATAATTATATATTTGATATATTTTACACAATTATATATTTGATATTTGAGTCACCTTTTAAATACCACTGCATTCTTGATTCGTGATTTACTAGTGTTTTATTTGTGTTTGCTTAAAATGTTTATATATGTTTCACATATTTGTAGAGGCTACACGCTTCTTGAAATGTTGGGCCAATATATGGAAACGTAAGAACAACAAATTGCTAATAGAAGTCCTTTTTTTTAAATTGCAATATGCTGTTATAAAAATTCCTAATATAAAAATGTCTTAAAACAGATAAATTGTTATCTTGGAGGAGTGCATCTGACAGTTCTAGTAGCATATGTGGCCATCCGATTTACAGGCATGTCGTTGGCGGGTGTTATAGCCAATTTCTTTGGAACTTTTTTGAACTGGAACTGGGAGCACCCGGTGTCGCTGGATAATATTACTACTATACCATCAACCACTGCAATTGAACTTTGTCAATCTAATGTTACTCAGAAGACTCTGGCAAAAATAAAATATGAGTTGTTGATAGATACTCCCTCCGTCCCTTCCATTTCTTTACACTTTCCTTTTTGGGTGTCCCATCCAATTCTTTACATTTCAAAATTTAACCAAAATAGTCAATGGGTCCCACCACTTCTTCACTTTTCTTTCCTTTTCACACTACTTTTACTCCACTATCTTCTTTTAATACATTAAAAATCAATGGGTCCCACCACTTCACCCACTTTTCTTTCTCTTTTCCACTACTTTATACATATTTCTTAACCTCCGTGCCCAACCCAAACGATAAGAAATGGGAGGGACGGAGGGAGTATCATTTGACACAAGTATTTTTTATTACTAAATAGAATTTTGTGTCTACTACCTACTTGTCAAATTATTGATTATTTGTCTTTACTTCACATAGTATTTGTCTTTACTACTTTTGTCATGCAACTGGAGATTATTGTTGGAACCATTTCTTTTGTCATGCAATTGGAGATTATTGTTGGAACCATTTCCCTATGACTTGATTTATTAAGGTCCGTGTCTCTATAATAGTTGAGGGCGAGCGAGCTGGATAAATGGACAGGCTTTGCTAAATCAAGGATACCATTTCTCATTCGAACGCTACTTTCTTTTCCTACACTCAACCTGCTGATGTCTAACAATATGATTAACTTGGCTTGGTTACCATTTTAAACTAATATTTTAAGCCCTGTGTCTAATTTGAACAATTAGCCCTGTGTCACAATTTTGGAATTTATAGCCGGAAGCTGATGGCATCAACTGTGATCCCTTGCTTACCGAGTATTTCGACTTACCATCAACCAAGCCCACAGGCGAGAAAAATACAACGTAAGTAATGCTGAAGACAAATGGAGAGCAAATCTAGCAATTAATAATGATGGTCAGAATGGCGAGGTCAAGCTGGCAGTAGTTAAGAACGATGACTTCAGGAAGTACAACATACGAAACCGAAGAAACCGTGGAACTTAATGCCCCATTTCTTTTTCCAGATGCACCATTCTCATTTCCATTGGTGTATCTAATACTCACTCTTGTGCAGTTTACTTACAGATATACGGAGTATAACGCTCATATGTTCTCTGCTTGTGAGCATATGTAAATTCAAAAAATTACAATATTAATGACCATATTTCTTTGCACCAATCTATAATAAAAAAATTAGCAAGGCTTAGAAAATTTGCACCATAGGCCAAACAACCGAGGCTGATCCCTAACAAGAATATTAAAGTTAATAGTGTAAAATAACTCCAGTGTATATAGCACAAAGTACTTAAAAATGGCACTTGTCAAAGTGAGCCAACATATCAGACATCCATTGTGTAGTTTAAGATACCTTGCACAGAACCCAATGGATAATTCAAATTAAAAGGAATCACTTTAACACGAACTTGAACAACCTGTGTGACATATAAGATGCACACCGTCAATCATTGCAACTCTTACAAATTTCTTAAACAATCACTCAATGAAAGACAATGATAACAATTAAGATACCTCCATGCTAGCATCCTCGAGATTCAACAATTAGCTTTGTTAAATCTACCATGAACGATCATCAAAGAAGAAAGATCATCAAGGATAATTCCAAAATCTGCTGCACTTCTACAGAATGGTCCAATTTTATTTTTTCAAAATCAAAGATATGCTCAGTTCTCACAGGGTTCAATAAGAGAAGGGGAAAGTAAACTGAGCAAGATTAAGTGTTTCTACACTACCAAGCTGTCAGACACGCTCATTTACACCAGTTCGACCCACAGTCCCAAAAGGTGGACGCAGTGCAGTCACTCCACAATGAGCAGCCGGGTACATCAGCAGTCTCTGAACCAATTGCAAACGAAACCATTCCTGCACAAAATTCACTTAGTAAATACATATCTAGAGATTGGAATATAACTTGATGAACATACAATTTTAGTTGATAACTTGACGATTCCTGTACTTTGAGATGACTAAACAACAAAAGTAGACCCGCGGAGGTGCATGAAGCAGGTCCAGCTGACAAACCGTATGAGTATTCCTCAATATTCCACGGATTTCTTGTCCTACCCCAAAACCAAATGCCATTATATGTCGGTGTTCCTGTGACTTCGCAAGAAGGACTGCTCCAGCAGTACCCAACCTGTAAATTATAAATAAACCATAAACAAACACAAGGCGGCATGAAATTTCGACGTAGAAACTATAGAAGGCAGGTACCAGAGGTTTGTGATACCTATTGTAAACCCAAGCTTCTACTCCAAAACTTGATCTTTATATGATGTTGAACCCCAGGTTGTTTTGAATTGAGGCACCACAATTAGGTCTTTCAATCCGTAAGGTATTCCATGAAGGGAACCTGTAGAAATGAATATGACATTTTAATAGTTTTTATTATTAAAAACACAGAGTTACAAGAACCAAAGTCAAATATAGAGTTTCTATGATTCTACAGATAATTTCTGACATGCTACCTTGACAAGTAATAAGGAGAGGTCAAAGGTTATACCCCTCAAATTCAAGTTACGCAAAACCAAAGAAATTAGGGAGAGGAAAATCTTGTGGAACCATATGTTGTTTCAAAAGAGGTAGTTAAGGATACTAAGCAGCTGGTCTCCTTTGAATATTATATAAACGCTAGAAGATAATGCTTGGTTACTTGAAACCTTATCTAATTTAAAGCATGTAGCATGATATGCAGGGCACAAATTCTGCATACCTGAATACATTCCTCCCATCTTAGTTCTTACAAGTACACATGAAATGTTTCTCGCACTCATTCGCTCTACAAATGTATTATCTCCCTTTCCTACTTCATCTTGTACATTATCACCTCATTTCACATCATAATGATATATTAGTCCCAACAACTAAAATTTCCCCCTCCACCACTGTCTAATAATCATGGGCAAAATCGCAAATTACAATTCTAGACTTGGATGAATTATAAAACTACGTTTTCATAGTCTAAAATTTTGATCAGTACAATATAAACCAAGAAAATTAAGGGAAAAAAACAATATTAACATTGCTTAGATAAATTACACAGATCGCATATCAAACACAATGTGCAGGATATAATAGTTGTGTGCGTGTGTGAGAAAGAGAGGGAGGGGGGAGAGAGAAGGAGCGAGAGAGAGAGAACAATGCCCGGGATATAATAGCTGTGTGTGTGTGTGAGAGAGGGAGGGGGAGGGGGAGGGGGAGGGGGAGAGATGAGTACCATGCTAGGAGTTAATTGAGATTAGGCCTGTAAACGGATCGGATTTGGATCGGATCAAGCTAAATTCATATCTTAATCCATTTAATTTTATCTGATTTGGATCGGATCGGATCAGGAGTCACATATTTTACAAGTCAATCCATATCCGGTCCATTCGGATCATGGATAATCGGATCGGATCTCCGGTCCACTAAAATTTACGAAATATATTTTTTCACCGTGGACAATGTTTTAACCTTCCACAAAGAAAGAAAATGATATTTTCTAGCTATATTAATTCATGAGTTTTAACATAACAAGTACAAAAAAGAACTAATAAAGCAGTAAAGTAAAGTCCGCAACTTTATGTTATTAAAAAAAATATAACTGAAAAACTTTGTTGGTTGTTCTTATAAAACCTTTAACATATAATGTATCAAGTAAATAGAAAAATAATAAATAAGTTGCTTAATATTTTTGGAGGAAGCAAATTAGGATTCGCTCGCCTATTCAATAAGGATTAAAATCAATAAATATGTCCTAAATATAGAACTAGGTGATTGAGAAGGTGTTAAGTGGAAGAGTTTAGCTCTCATGTGTTTATACTCACTCTACACAAAAAATGAGTGATTATTAGAGTAACTTGATAATAAGAATGAGAGTCGGGTCAAGACTTAGAAACGGCTCATCGGTTATAAGAAAATATGATTTAGGGTTCTGTCTTGAAATTTTTATCTTGTATGTAATATATTAATAAAATATAATATATTATAAGAAAATATAATATAAAATATATAATATAGTTAAGCATGAATCAGATCGGATCGTTAACAGATCGGATTTGACCATATCCATATCCATTCTTTATCGGACCGGATTATTATCGGATCGGATTATTAGCAGATCGGATTATTTTAATAAGGATCCATATCCATTTATTTAACCACGGATCGGTTCGAATCCGATCGGATATCCGATCCATTTACATGCCTAATTGAGATAGTGGCGTGTGTGAGTACATAGACTTAGGCCTCGTTTGGTACGCTCTAACTCAACACAGTAACCTACACTTTCATGGAACTGACGTGGGTCTTTGGTTATACTACTTTTAATTCAAGGTATGTAACCCACACTTCCTAAGTATCTCAAGTTACAGCAAAACACCGTAACCCAGTTCCATTTCTCAGACGTGGTTTTTCTGAGTTACCGCGTGAATGTACAATATTTATAATATATTTTTCAAACTTTCTCTATTTATGATATCATTATTATATATAAAATTATTACTTCCAATACTAATTATTATATTAATTTTATGTCACGATATTTTTGTATGTAAATATTCATAAAATCATGTTTATATAATTTTAATTTATACTTCTTTTAATATAATTACAACTTATTATATTTTGTAAGTTGTTTTTAATGATATACATAAATACAATTTCAATTTTATAATATTACTCATATAATTATATTTATATTCAATTATATTTTTATCTAATTATAAATTTAAAATTTTATTTATATGTTAATATATTAGCTTATTTTAATAATTAATTTATTTAATAAATATCAATATATACTTTTTTCTTTTAACGTTGTATTAAAATTTATATAACTTTATTTAACATTATATATCAAATAATTTTTATTTTTATATGTTTGTGTAAATTTATTAATTTAATATTACACAAATAATCAAATTTTATGTGACCTCATTTTCTTCTTGGGACGTCCCAAAAAGAATGAACCTATCATACTTATTATTTTTGAACACTATTTTACACTATATACACCTACTACTTTCTTCCACTATCTCCATTATATAATAATATAAATACTATTACACCCACTACTTTCTTCCACTATCTCAAATCTATTATTAAATATTGATAAGTCCCACCACCTTATACACTTTTCAACTAAACTTACTATTTTTTTTCTTAATCTCCGTGAAAATAAAACCAGCTCATACATTTTGAGACGGAAGGAGTACATCAACAGCTGTTGCCAGAACTCAACTACTTGAACCGCATGAAGACGAGAGGGGTGCTATTTAAGGCTTACAAAATGTCCGAGTGCGTCACTGTTTTTTACTACTCTCTCCGTTTCAATTTAGATGTTCACTTTTAAAAAAATAATTTGTTTCAAATTAATTTCAACTTTCAATATAAAATTATATTTTAAAGTTAATTTTACTCCACATATCTTTTATTTATATTTCCTAGATCAATCTCATCCATATATTATGCTCATTTATTTCAATTAATTTGTGAACATCCACTTTTTCAAAAAAAAAACGTTTTTTTCACCTATTAACGCTTAATCGAGATGGTGACCGACCGAAGAGCGATTAATCTCGATTAATCACCGACTTTTAGAACAATGCTTATAACGAGTCATCCAAGAATCGACAAAAGATATATGGGCCATGCCAGACCATCAATTATCCCATTTCCTTTTCCTTTTCGATTATTTATTTGCAGAGAAAATACTAAATTAACAGAAGGTATGAGTGTTTTCAAAATAAATTGTCATAAAACTAGTTGAAAGAATATATTTACATATCGTTCGATTTTGTCGCAAATAGATCCAGGTCTAGTTCAAATATATTCTTTAAATAAATTTAAGTTAATTAGCATATATAAAGAATTATATTTCTCATAAAAAATAAATATAATTACTCATATTTTTTGTTCAAAACAGAAAACATTTATTCTTACATCAGTACACAGTTGTACGAACAGTAGCGGTCAATTAAGCAAATGCCAACACCACCGGTTCACCACCAAATGTCAAATCAATGCCTTTCAGCACGGTGACAACCCGGGTCAAATCCCGAGTCTTTTTCGAAAATTGGATCAAGTCCCGAACTCCGAATCCGAAGATAAGCCAAAATATACTGACCCAACTACAACAACTTGGGTATTCCACAAGCCCACCACATGCCCTCAGAAGATCATGACTTGTTGGTGCAATTGGTAGGAGTACTTATGCTTATAAATCGAACTAAAGTCTCGAAAAATCGGGTCAAATCCCAAACTCCGAATCCGAAGATAAGCCGAAATATACTGGCCCAACTACAACAACTTGGATAATCCACAAACCCACCACAGGCCCCCAAAAGATCATGATTTGTTGGTGCAGCAACTTGGGTAATCACAAGCCCATCACAGGCCCCCAAAAGATCATGATTTGTTGGTGCAATTACTAGTAGTACTTATGTTGGGACTGGGGTGTTACAAACTCCCCATTTAAATTCCTAACGTCCTCGTCAAGCTTTCGAATACCTGCTCTTAATACCATATGTGACAACCCGAATCAAATCCCGAGTCTTTTTCAAAAATCGGGTCAAGTCCCGAACTCCGATCTAAAGATAGCCAATAGCAACAATTTGAATAATTCACAATAGGACTGAGCAAACAGTCGATTCGATCAAAAACCGAACCTAACCAAAATAACCCAAATAACTTATAAATCTAGTTATAGAACGAATCATAAAATTAAATAACTAAATATATATTCAATTATAAAGGACATATAGGATAAATACATTTAAAAGTATTAAAACAAAAGATTTTGAACGCGCACCATTGTCGTGGGTCAATTCACACGACTATTACCTTGTCGAATAAAAATATATGTAATCTTGGAACGGATCCATGAAACAAAGACTCATAAATAGGCTCAAATATCGATTATCCGGTCAAAAAATTTATTTTCTTAATTTTAATAATTTATAAATTTAATTATGTAAATATTATTTTTTAAGAAGATATTTTAGAAAAACAGAAAAGTACAAATGATAAATTAAAAAATTCCGAAAAATATACATTTTCCCGACTAATGTCAAACAAACACCTTAATCAAATACTGCTACCCTAAATTTCAACTTCTTAAAATAAATACCAATCAAATAACCAGTAATTCTCTTCCCTTCCGTTACAAATAATCTACCGAACTTAAAAATATCTAAAGAAAGGTCACGAACACAACGTCAATGCTGCATATAAATCAAAGAACTAAATATTAGCAGTAAATCAAAATTTCCCAAGCTAAAGGTTAAATTTGATGATAAAAGCCTCCGTAGAATCTCCACAATTTTCCAACTGAAGAAATCCGAGGTTTGAAGAGTCCAACTAATCATGATAGTAGACATAAATAACGACGAATTTTAAGACACAGCAAAGAAGAAATTGCTTGAACTTGCCCAAACCAAGAATTAAAGACCCAATTGTCACACTGTAATTATTATTTTTAGTACTAGCGATGAATATCTGTATAGAAAATATTTAATATAATTTTCATCCGAGAAATAATCAAATCTAATTAAAGGTGCATGAAACCGATATGACAGGCCGACCAGGTAGAATGGCCAACTCCGGTAATTACCTGCCTATGTCAAAAAATGCGTATCGTCAATATCGTGCTCCTCGTTTTCCATTGTTTTGTTTCTGCGTAGACGAAGAGAAACCTTATGTAAAGAGACGGGAGACTTTTCATTTTCGGAGGTGATTGTATTAGTTCAAAGTGTTTATTACTTATACGCCATAAAGTTAATTATAAGTGATAATTTTTTTAATTTAGGGAAAATAGATTTTTTTGCCACCCAACTTATTGCGTTTTTAAAAACTTACTACCGAACTTATTTATTTTTGCTTTTAGTCACTAATATTAGGTTTGGTTTTATTTTTAACCAAATATAGGTGGTGTTTGGCAGGCATATATAAGCCAACTTCTGGGCTTATAAGTTATAAGCACTTATTTGTACCGTTTGTGTAAAAAGTAGAGAAGCACTTAAAAAAAATTAGGATTACTAGTTTTTGTTTCAGGACTTCTGCTTATTTGCCAAACAGTTTAATCACTTATAAGTCTTAACTTGCTTCTGACTTTTACTTCACTTTTTTATTTTAAGCAAAAAGCACTTATTTTAAGCTCACCCAAACGGCCCCATTAACGTTTAAGTGGGACAAACGGAATAGTATATTTTTTGTCCGAGGAGTACTCCAAAAGAGAGCAGCGGTTTAACTGTTTGGTAAGTCAAAGTTAGGAGGTTGAAGACTTTGACCTTTAAGCAAAGTGTTGAAGTCACGAATTCCCAGCCCCTTTTCTGTATCGTCTTGGTCAAGAGACAGAGGGTCGTATTAATATTCGTTTTTTCCGTCTCGAAATATAGGCATAATATGACAGGAAAAAAAGTGGTTTGTTTCGGGATCATAGCCAATGCAGCTGGTGTTAATATATTGAGCGCGCGGCTGAATTTTGATAGGTTTAATTCAGATTTTTCTAACAAGTCTGACTATATACAAATTTTCAAGTACTGCAAAGATATTATTAGTCGAACTAGGCTGAAAAAATGACAGCAACCACGTTTATAAATCCATGCCAACTCATTTCAGATATACTTGTGGTCCATTACACAAATTAAAAATAATCAGAATTATTTGAAGTAGAATAAATTAATAAAAGAAAATCAAGTTATTACATATTTTGGAGTATTTGGGTCGCAAATATGAATGAGAATGAGAGATATATAAATAGATTCAAAAAAAAGTGTAAGGAATGATTTATTTGAGATATTAATCTCATTCTATATTATAAAATCATTCAAAAATTAATATACGGGTTTGAGTTTCTAATTCTTATTAATCAGAATCAATTTTTTTTTTAAAACTTAATACTCCATCCGTCTCATTTTAGTTGTCTCATTTGGTTTGTGCAGGTCAAATTGACCAGAGTTTAACTGAAATTTATTAATATTTTATCAATTGAAAAAATTGAAAAAATATGTCACCGGAAAAAACTTTTAATCTACTTTAAGATTTAATTTTTAGTTTTTTAAAATAATGAAAGAGTGACTTATAAAATTGGTCAAAATTTGGTTAATTTGACCAACAAAAATAAAAATGTAACAATTAAAATGGGACGGAGGGAGTAATCAGAATCATTAATTATGAATTATGGGAGCGTTTAATTTTTCATCGTTACAGTATAACTTCACATGCAAGTCCTGAAAAGTGAAAAGGTTGAGGGATCGACTTGCTCACATTCTATACAGGTTGATGTACACGACTTTAGTTTGAAGGTCAATAATTTACACAATGCTAAAATTAATACACTGTTCAATATTTTGACTCATACTTTATCTCATTTAAGCAGTACTCATACAACTAGACAGCATGATAAGATTGATCTGGCCCAAGCCAGGCACGTGGTCAAAGTCGTTGACCATAATGTAGCTACACTGCACGCTCATTCTTGCAATTGTACGTAGCCTAAAAATGCTTCTGCTACTACTGTAGCGCTCAGTGTTAGCCCAATCTACCGTGTTTTTCATCTTAACCTCTGGCTTGTTTATCTTCATTTTGTAAGGGTTTTAAGGTTTGGGAATAGTAGACCTAAATACGAAGTACTCCCTATGTTCTTTTCATTTTTTTTACAGTTTTTTCACACTAATCGACACGCATTTTAAGACGCATATAAAATATAGTTTTATAATTTATTTTTAAAAATTTTCCTTTTTGTATAAAAAATTTAAACATCAAATTTTTATTCAGAAATTTTTTTTTAAAAATAATTTATCAAACTACATTTTACAAAAGAATTAAAATGCGTGCTCAACTCCCGTCTCCGATGTAAATAAATGAGGGAGGATGAGGGAATACGATCCATCGAAACTTTTCTTTTGTTTTGACAGGACATTTGTCCGATCAGAAAAAGTGAAGTAAAGTTCAAAGAAGAAACGTTTTTTCCAGGCCGCAATTCATGTGTGATGGGACATTGTGATGTTTAGGTTAGCTCCCGCTAGTCACAGTAGTCTCCAGTTTCCACGAAAATATAGAGTACTGCTCCTCTGTCGTGAATTATGCAAAGGAGCGCTACACACTTTAATAATTTTTAAAAAGATAATTTTATAATCATTTTTAGAATTTTTTTGTTGAATGAAAATTTAAAATCTTTTGTTAAATTTTATTTAGCAAAATATTTTTAAAATTAAATTATAAAATTATATTTTGAAAAAGTATTAAAATGCGTGCTAAATAAGGAGGTGGGACTCACCTCAATGACACGTGTTTATAATTTTGTCATGTCATATAATATCTCTTATTTATTTAAGCATATCAGTGGATCAATAACATATATTCGAATTCCTAAAATAACGCATAATCAATACCTGCAATTATATTTTACAAGTACGTCACTTTTTAATATTATTTAGTAATCTAATTCAAATAAACTCTACGTCTATGCCACGTATTTAAAATATTGACATATTAGAAATATTTCTATATTTATCTAAGCATATAAATTTTAATTTATACATATAAATTCATATCAAAAATAACATAAACAATAATTTCTCACATTAAATTTCCCTAATATAAGAGCTAGAGATCATGCAATAACTACTTTCTATATCATTTTCGAATTTTGAATTTGTGCTAAAAATATAATTGTTAATCAGAATGAAAAGAAAATAATTATATTGAATACACTATCATAATTTCTGAAATAATAATGAACAAATAATAAATAATTGACGCCTGTGCGCGGAATGATGACAAAAGTAATAGTGAATAAAAATTTAGCTTATTTAATTAGATGAGATGGATATATATATATAGAATGAACCATTTTGACACACGTATATGTGTGCTGTATCATGTATGTTCAAGCTTGACGCAGCAATGAGGTTTTTGTTTCCACCCAATGTCCCTCTCAGCAAACAATATATTCTTAAATGGGATAGATACAGAGCAAGAGCTCTGAAATCTGAATGGACCTCGTGGGTAAATGAATCTAATCCCGGCCGATTTTCTGTGGGAGTAGTACTTAGTAGTACTCAAAAGTCTAATAGTACGTATATGAAACAATATCCTATCTATAGACATATATAGCCACGGTATTTAGAATTTATAAACAACTGAAGCCAGTCAGAGTTCAAGTTCACAGTCAAGCAAATCAGGCTATTAATCAAAGTGAATTTTGTATACGAAACCGTAAATTTCTATTTTTAGTTATTAAAATATAACAATAATTAAATAGATCTATATGCACATGCAAAAATGGAACTATAGATTAATTTAAATCAAACAAAATATATAAAGTAATTACTCCGTTAAATGCAACTTAAAATTGTAAGAAGTAAAACGGGAGAGTCATTGATATTACGGATATATGGTTTAGTATTTATACTTAATTATAGAGAATAAAATCAATCTTGAGATCTGTAGTTGATTAAAGTAGGATCTAGTTCTTTTTTTTTTTTTTTTTTTGAAACTAAGTAGGATCTAGTTCTTAATCTCAACTCTATCTTGCCAATATATACATATCCTTGACTAAAAAAAATATAAAAATATATATTAATTTTCTGTTTAGATATTTTTGAATAAAATATTTAAAGAAAGGCCGAGTAAGAATGACCGAAAAAGATTTATTTTTCATACTGATTTGACCTTTTTTTTAAGCATCTGATTTGACCTATTCCACATTTTCCGAAAAGAAATTTAGTTAATTTTTATTTTTCTAAACAAACTTTTCGTATAACATCACATAATAAAATTGCTTAATAATTATATACTACTCCCCTTAATTATTCTCAAATCCTGCCTTAATTATTCTCAAATCCTGCGGCAGGATTAATTAAAGATACATCTGATTCTAGCTACCACATATTTTAGACCTAATTGTACCATGATTACTATACTTAATTTTTTGTATTTCACATGTTTCCGTGATACTATGTATTTAAAAAGTTACTCATATATTTAAATAGTAAAAAGGTAATCAGATAGTGACAAATGTCAATAGTAAAACAAATGTGGAAAAATTGACACCCTTTTAATTAAAAATATAAAAGTAAAGATTGAGGATCTCTTACAAGATCTACTTGGGAAAATTAAAAAATTAATTAAAAGGGAAGCTGAAATTTAGGGTTCCACAATAATACTAATATAATAAGATAAACAGCAAATTTATATTACAATGATAAGATAATAATCATATTTGCACGTCCTTCAAGAGTGTACATAGAGTAAATTAAAATGTTCACACTGCATAGTAAGGAGGCAAATCATCGTAAAATGTAATCAAATCACTAATCATCATTTTCTTAATCACAGCCGTGTTCAGAGATTAGCATCGATTATTGCATACATTCGTCTTATTATTTCTAGCCCTATTCCCCGTCGTGGCTCCTCTTTGCATGTTACTGCAAGCGTACGCTTCTTTCTTTCAAATAATTTAGCTCGAACACCATGATTTTGTCCTTATCCTGGGCCATCACCGATGAACTTCGTTGCGTTCGTAGCTCACCACAACGTTCAGCAACAAAACAGGCTATTTACGACGGAATTTACTCATAACGCGAGTAGTTGATGATACGATCCCAGTGAAGCAAGCGGAGATAACGGAGGAAAATCAGATAAATTCATTATTTCTGAACTCGAAGACGGTGTAAACACTGGTGGTAGACAGTCCGTTACATTGTTACTACTAATATTTTGCGTACTTGCTTTCGGCTTTTTTGTTGAAGCAGTGTTATCTTCGATATTTGTGACTTGTTTAGTTCTTTTGTGACCACGGTTTGTTGCACCAGCCTCGTCATTAGATTTTCCGATTTCGAGAGGAAAATTAAGAATGGCCTTGCTACCGCGAAGATTGTACGCAGCTCGATCATAAGCCTTGGCAGCTTCGACTGGAGTGTCGAATGTGCCTAGCCACAGCCTGGAGCCTCTTCGGTTCGGGTCTCGAATTTCGGCTGCGTATTTTCCCCACGGCCTCTTTCGTACTCCTCTGTAGTGCTTCTTGTCTTCCTCTTTCGTCGATGATTTCGTGTGCTGAGGCTGAGTTGATTTTGATTCGGTGAGTTCGAAATTTTTATCAGGCTCGGGAAGCTCGATATTTAACTGTTGTTGAATATGTTGATTCTGATCGGAAATAAATAAATCTTGAGAAAACGAAAACGCATCGATTTCATCAGGCATGAAATAATCGGAAATTGCGATTTCGGTACATGAAGAAGCGGAGGAAGAGGAAGAGTCGGAAGGCGAGAAAGAATTATCCGCGATAAAAACCGAATCGAACTGGCTAAAATGATTTATAAAAGTGTCGACAGGAGAAAACTCTTCAAGAAGGTGCTGCCTGATAATTTCAAGCGCCGAAACTTCGGTTTCGGTGGCCATTTTTTTTCAAGTGGTGATGAAAAAGGTGTGGAAATTTAAGGTGTGGGAATTTAATGAATTTTTTATGAAGAGGTAGAAATTGAAATGGAAGTGATAGGATACGAGATGAGAAGAGAGTGGTTTATATAGAGTGTGGAGGGACATGAAATGTGGGTTTTGGAAGTATTGACTTGAAGACTTAGCTTAGCACGAGCTTCTTTGGTCTTACTTACGAGCCAGGGTGGAAACATCCTTGCGCTTGGGGTTATTATCATGTGCGGATGAGGTGTATATCTTGGTTCAACCATGACCATTGATTATTCTTCATCATCAGTCTCTTTAAGTTCTAACAATTTTTTGCGTACGCAATTAGTATTAGTTTATTACTCTTTTGGTCATTGTGCCACGAGCTTGTAATGAGAGTTTTTTATGAATATTATATCCTTCTGTTTTGAAACATAAGTGGTTTGACATGTTGGCACATAATTCTAAGTTCTTTGATCGCATGGTTAAAATTATAATTTTTGAATTTTTTTAAAATAAAAATATATGATTAATATTTTAATTCAGAAAAAGAAAATTTTGAAAATAATAATTTTAGCTATGCGGTCAAAAAACTTAGAAGTGTGTGTCAAAAAGTCAAGCAACCTATATTTCAAAACGGAGGGAGTATTATATAGGATGTCGATTAAATGAGAGTTATCATTATATATTGTGAGATATGAGATTCATCCTAATTATTTATCTTATCTTATAATTTATATCGATCTTTCACTATATATTAACTTTTAATATTTTAAACATTTTATAATTATCTTTTTCTTATTTCATCCCTGCTATCTCCGATCACCGGTAAACTTCATTTCCGACCACCAAACACCTCCACCAACCATTAATAATCACCACCCGGAAAACATAAAAGCACCACCACCAATAAAAAATTATTATTGTCAAACCAAAAATCATTACTAGAAGATGAAAAATTATATTCGGCAATCGAAAATCAACATACCAACATCACAAAGAAAATAATCACATGTAAATATAAATCATTACAATAAACACCGCGGCCACCACTACCACCGTTAGGGCCGCAACAGTAGCAGGGAGGGGAAGGGAAAGAAATTTTAAATAATAAAATTTTAATATTACGAGATCTCATATATCATATTAATAAGGGATCTCAATTGAATAGGACTATATGTATATATATACATGATCATGTTCTCTTTAGAATTTTCTAGGGTTCTGTAGCACATACAAACCTATATTATCTTTTAAAATTATTTTTGCACATACACAATGATGCAAAAAACATGTATCTGGATTTAACTTGAAAATTTATTTAAAATTTAGGGTTCTATAGCGGAACCTTAATGGTTCTATGGGAACCTTAATGGTTCTATGATTCTATATATATATATATATATATATATATATATATATATATAGACACACACAAATATTATATATAAATATTGATATATTATTATATTTTTTTAATTAATTAGCAAACAATATGATCCAACTATCATTATCAATTCCCTAATCTCCTACCAAACAATCAAAATATTTTTGTTACGCTTGTGATATATAAAGATATATCAGTCTAAATTATGAAAGGTTTATAATTTATAAAGGCCGTTATGAATTTTTTATCAAGATATTTCAAGCTCATCTTATATTATTATTTAACTGAAAATTCAACTATATAGATCAAATTACAAATTTGACTATAAAATAATATTAAAATTTTTATATAATTTATTTTTATATAATTTAGTAATTAATTGTCTTTCTAATAAAATAATTAAATTAATTTTTCTGTTTACATCATACAAGAGATTCTTATCATTAAGAAATCAATACTTTATCATGTAAATGTATATAAAGATATATCCTATAATTCTGACAAAAAAATATTATATCATTATATGTCGACATAAATATCTATTGATATGTTGAGGTCGATAAAAGACATTATTTAGTATTGTATGAAAGCCGAATGTGGTAATATTTTTGTCAATTAGTAGTTTTATTTCTTATTGCTAATTTGTCTAAAATAATTTTCTAGTGAATTTTATGATATTATCAGGTGATTTACACATTATTTTCTAACATAACAACTACTCTTTTTAACTAAAACACATTATTTTTTTAAAATTCCTTCACACACACACATATATATATATTATTTTATTAAAACTAAAATATTAAAAAACTTATTAATCGGTCAAGTTTTATCAGCATGTTGGTATTATTTTATGGATTTCTTTAATATAAAACTTGTTCTAACAAAACCTTTTTATTATCAATTAATTGAGCCAAATCATTTAAAATTTGGTCACTATAGTCGATTTGTATTTCAATAAAATTTAAAATATAAACGATAAAATTATAAATGTTACGAACCACCCGTGCGGGTTATAAGCTAGTTTATATCTGTCGATATAAATATATATTCATATGTTGAGATCATGTTGAGATCGTTAAAAGACATTATTTAGTATTGTGTATTAAAGCCGAGTGTGGTAATATTTTTGTCTACTAGTTTTTATTTCTTTCTGATTTGTCTGATATAATTTTTTAGTGAATTTTACGATATTATCAGGTAATTAATTTACATGGTTATAATTTATAATATACCCGTGTAAAACTCGTATAACATGCGGAATGAGCTGATTTAACGTGAACCATACATGATTAATTAGATCTCTCTGTATATAATATGATATCAACAAATTTTTGTAATATTGATATTTATTGTATAAGGTCAAGAATTTGTGCAAGTTCAAAGTCTACATTCTTTTGCTTAATTACTTACTCAACTTGGACGCATTCACCATCCTCACAACTCACAAGGACAGGTTCCCAATTTGTCTGCTTAACTATAAAATAAACAAATTTAGTCGACTCAAAATAGCGATAGTATCGTGCGTGGAAGGAATTAAATAAAATCTATTCTATTATTTTTTGGAATATAGTAGTCATCTTGTATATTATTCTACTTTTGAAGATTGTATTACCCGGACGATGAAGATACTGTCGCTGTATTCTAATACTTTTATTCATAAAATAAGAGATGGAACAAGTACTTTCTCGTAGTTCCTCTCTCCTCCGTTATATCAGATTTGTCATTGCATTTTTAAAAATTTCGATTTATTTAATAATTTTTGATTAATTTTAAAAAAAAATTATACTGATTTTATTGATTATACTTCGATTTAACTAAAAATTCTCGATTTATTCACAAATTTTGAAAATCTTCCATAAATCCTTAATGGGTAGTAGGTTAACGGTTCAATTTCTGATTTTTGCAACTTTAATAATAGGTATTTATAGAAGAATTGGTTTTATAATTAAAATATATTTTTTATTTTACCTTTTATCAATTAAAATTTAACCCATACATTTATATTCTAGAAAAACTGAAAATGAAAATATTAACTTTTTGTTTACAGTCAAGATTCTTGAAAATATGTAAATTTTTAGGTCAGCATTCTTTTACTGAATTAAAAAATTAAAGTCTAAAAAATCAAAATGACAACTAATCTTGAATGATAGGAGTAAGATTTTCAGAAGCCATTAAATTTTACAAATAGCAAAGATTGATAAAATTTTAGTTAGATTATGATTACTGTTTAAGCAATATTTATGAACCTGCATAATCGATTAAAGAGATAGATCACCAAGATTAAGCTGTAAATACTTTAAATATTATTCATAAAATATTACAGATGAGGAGTATCTTAATATAAATGTGTTTAACATCTCATAAATAGTTTAAATACGTCAACAACCATTTGGCGTACCTGTTCCAAGATTCGATCTGGAGTATTCATCTTTCATTATTTTGATACAGCTGTTGCGTATTACGTATCCTCAATCTTTTAACAGATAATTACACTACAAAAAGACACTCATATAATACCGTAACAAAGCCAAAAACCTTAATCTTTTTTAACTATATGATCGTTTATTTTTGGTCGTACTCAAAGTCGGGTGCCGGTGCAACTTGTCAATAGACATTTTTTTTGAGAAATAAATACTTTCTTCGGACTAGTTACCGAGAGTTCATTTGATTGTGTTTAAAATTATGAATTATGACGAAAGGTGATTTAGAGTCTATTTGGTTAAATTTTAAACTTATGAATTTAAGAGAATTTCTAATCATGAAGAATCTTTAACTTAAAAATGAGTTCACATACTAAAAATAAAAAATATAGTCAATCTCTTATAAAAACCACACTCCAACCAAACCCACCATTATATATAATTTTAGCAAACCTCGTATGACTATATTTGTCGAACTTTTTACTGGCCGTAAAAAATGAAATTACACACCTAGAGGGGGGGTGAATAGGTGTTATGGCTAATATACCCGATTTTTATAAGTTACCGAATAATTAATCTGTCAATGACAGCCTGCTGTTAATTTTCAGAGTAAACTATTAGCCTGCTAATAAGATAAATGCAATGCAGATAATGTAAAGCAGTATGCTAGCAACACCAAGAATTTTAGCCAGGTTCGACCCCTAACCCTAATGGTCTACGTCCTGGTCCCCTACCAACTGGTAAGAGATTATATTATTAATCAATAATAGCAACGATTACAAGATTCAATAATATAACTCCCTTTCTCCCTTGTTCCTGTTATCAGCCTGCTGAAACCCCTGAACCACGAACCAAAAGCTCTCCAAGACCTATACTTCCCAAGTATACTCTTCTAGCTAACTAGTTCCCTTGTTCCCTTGTTTCACAAGCTGGATACACAGCAACAAAACATTACACCTTGAACAATACAATGAATAAGTGTAATACAACCGAAACTATGAACTCTCAATATAGATATATATGCAAATATAAGTACTAGAGCTCAACAAAAGATTTAGCAATGTAAAGAGTTGTATTTCAGAAAGCTTGGTGTGTTCTCCTTGTTCTCAAAACCGAAACCACACTCAAGTTTATATACATCATACCAACGGTCATAATCCAACAAATTTCCCAACGATCTTGGTAACAACCTCACGTTTAAATTTGAATTGAATGATGAACGTTTGAATGAAGTAAGATTACTGAGTAAAAGATAAGTCAAGTTTGAAATCATCTCAGTAAAGATATTTAAACTAAAAACCCGTTTGAACAAAGTAGGAGTTAGTTAAAGATAAATCGATTTGAAATAAGATCTCCTATTTGTTAGGAAAACGTTTTTGAATGAAACTCTTTATAAAAACTGAGCTCTAATATTTATATCAGATATATATAAATATTAGAATCCTTACAAAGTCGTTTCCTATTAAATCTCCTTGAAAATAGACTTTGATCTTTATCCGATTGTTTCTCTGTTCACGCTGTAAGCCTGCTGATAGCTTGAAAATAATCTTGTAAGCTTGCTGACAGCTATAATCATGCTAACATCCTGAAATACTGTTAGTACGCATAAACAACCTTTGATAGCATGCTTACACATATCAGTTTCATGTTATTAGCTTGCTGTTAGTGTCATCATCAAAACCTTGAGAGTATCAATCTCCCCCTTTTTGATGATTACACTATATTAGGAAAAGTAATAAACTCCCCCTAAATATAGCAATCTAATATCACTAAACTTTCACAAATATCACAGAATAAAATCTAGCAAATATATCTAATCACAGATATGCATGCAATATTAACTAACACATAAACAATTAATCAAAGCAAATTGCATAGATAATCCAAATATTCCTAACCAGGATAAACCACCTGGTATCCAAAATATTATCCAAACAACTTAAACAAATTAACTCAGGATAAACCACCTGAGATCACCAAATTCAAATCCAACCAGCACAGAACAACTTAGTCTTAAAGCAAATAAAAACTTAGGGCCAATAATGTACTTAAGCAGATAACACAAACTTAAGTAAAGTATTATTAAATTCCTAATTTCCTCCCCCTTAATCATTAAAAAGGTTGAGAAAATCAAGATCCAGCCTTGTCCTGTTCATCCTTCTCCAGTCCATACTTCTTAGCAAGTTCAGCAGCAATCACATTCTGAGCTAGCAATGCTTCCCCTGCAGCAGCATACTTAGAATCAGTTCCAGCAGCTTCCTTCAGTGCATCCAAAGCTGTCCTTGGCCTTGGACTGTCCGTAGCATCATCTTCCGAAGTAAAAGTAGCCTTGACATCTGATGAACCTCCAGAGCCATACATCCTTTTGCAGAGCTCGTAAGCAAAGCTTCCAGAACTGCACTTCTCAGATGCAGTAGAAGTTCTAGCCCCAAACATCATGTCCTTCCAGAATGCAAACTGAGTATTCAACTCACCCATCTTCTCAGACAACTGCTTCTGACCATCCATCACCTCCTTGTGATTTGCTCGAAGCTCATCCATATATTCTTGAATTTCTTGTGCAGAGATTCCCAGATCAACCACATTCACAGACTGTGTTGTGGGTGGAGGAGGAGGAACTTCAACAGTAACCAACTGCCCATCCTTATCCAATTTCAAATTGGATTGAGCCAAAAACTTAGCATCCAAAAATTCCTTAGCAACAATTACTTCCTCATCAGCAAAAGACACACCAAACCACTCGAATACTCGAGTCAACAATAAGCCATACGGTAAACCACCAGTTGATTTACCCTCAACAGAATCCAACATATTCTTCAAAATTAAATCACTTAGATCAAATTTGCGACCACCCATCAACATAGCAACCACAACAATATCTTGAGAAGATAAATTGGAACGAGTTCCCAAACGTGGACTAACATTCTCAATAGACAGCTTAAATAAAGCTTGTGCCAGTGGGAGCAATTGTGTAGTAGACGGATAAGCATTTTCAGAAACAATTTCAGACCCAGTGATTAATTTTAACTGATCTGAATGAGCAAAACCTTCAATATCCTTAGGACCTCTTTTAGTATGTATAGACAGAGTAGATGGTGGACATTTAAGTATAGCCCCCAAAAACATAGAGGAGAGACAAATCTTCACATCCGACACATACGACACATACTGATCAGATCCAACCAACTGTAGATTCGCATAAAATTCTCTAACTAATGCAGGATAGCAAGTTTTAGGCAAATCCACTAAAAACGATTGAAACCCTAAATCCTCAAAAAGCTTAACTATACCACAAGAGTACAAAGCTTTTCCAGATAGAGGCTTACCCAAAATAACCTTGCGACCGGCAAGACCTCGGACAGCCAACATCTCCGATTTGGGCTTTTTCTGAGTGGATTCAACCCCGACCTCATCTCGATTCACTCCAGATAACTCGTCACCACTATCAACAGTCACCAGCTCATCCTCGTCTTCGTCAATCAACTTGCGCTTTTGCGATATCGGAGTAGGGGTGTGAGCCTTGACATTTGCACGAGTCTTCTTCCTCATCGCTAGTCTCAAACCGATTGATGCAATTGTGATTACAGAGAGTTTTTGGAGTAGGTGAGATAAAACCCTAGCGTCTCGGGGAGGGTTGTATATGTAGTTGAAGAGGCGTGGAGAGAGTATGTATTTCAAAACTCTTTTAACGATTATCAGGGGAGTAGTTTTAGGAATAAAATTAAACGAACTAAAATTCCTAAAATAACTCATGTTAATCTATTATAAACCGAAAGAGTTAAAAGATGTTAACACTACTTATCTCTTATCACATATATATATCCATTTGATCTAATTTGAATTTTAAAAAATCTATCATAAATTGCACAGATAAGCACAAACGCACGTATCAAAATTCAACACAAAAATTCATCAGTCTAAGCACACAACGGTAATATCATTTATGTACGCAAATATCAATTAAACACTTAAACTGACCGGCATGCAAAATAAATAAAAATTATATAAAATGCTAGGAGTAAGCTGATAGTACCCGGACCATGCTTAAGAGCCTGCTGACTGCACATCACACATACCCAATTCCCTTCTCAGCACGACATAACGTTCTTCAGGAAGAGGTTTTGTGAAGATGTCAGCTAGCTGATCTGCTGTAGCCACAAAAATTAACTTGACAGCACCCTTTGCAACATTGTCTCTCAGAAAATGATGTCGAACATCAATATGTTTTGTCCTTGAATGATTGACTGGATTTTCTGAAATATTGATTGTACTTGTGTTGTCACAAAAGATTGGAGTTTGCTTGCATTTGATTCCAAAGTCCTTCAATTGTTGTCTCATCCATAGCATTTGAGAGCAACAGCTACCAGCTGCTAAATACTCCCCCTCAGCCGTAGATAGAGCAACTGAAGTTTGCTTCTTGCTTAACCAAGAAACTAAGCTTTGACCCAAAAATGCACAAACACCACTTGTACTTTTTCTATCAGTTTGACTACCTGCATAATCTGCATCACTATACCCAACAAGATCAAAAGCATTTGTGATAGGATAGAATAAGCCCAAAGTAATGGTTCCACTTAAATATTTAAATATTCTTTTAACAGCTTGTAAGTGAGAATCCTTTGGTTTTGCTTGAAATCTAGCACAAACACAAACACTATACATAATATCAGGTCTAGAGGCTGTAAGATAGAGTAAACTTCCAATCATACCTCTATACATTCGAATATCAACATCTTTACCATTTTCATCTGCTGTCAGCTTGCTGACAACGCTCATTGGTGTTGATTTCGCCTTGATATTTTCATATCCAAATCGTTTGAGTAGATTCTTGATATACTTGGATTGATGCACATAAATTCCTTCTGGAGTTTGCTTAATTTGGAGCCCCAAGAAATAATTGAGCTCTCCCATCATGCTCATGTCAAACTCACTATGCATGCACTTTGAAAACCACTTACACAAAGAATCATTAGTAGATCCAAATATAATATCATCTACATATATTTGAACAACTAATATATCTTGACCTTTAATAATGGTAAACAAAGTAGGATCAATTTTACCTCTAATGAAACCATTTTTGATCAAAAATTCACTTAACCTTTCATACCATGATCGAGGTGCTTGCTTTAATCCATACAGTGCCTTCTTGAGCTTGTAGACACGGTTGGGATACTTTTCATCCTCGAATCCTGGTGGTTGCTTGACATAGACTTCTTCCTTTAGATATCCATTTAAGAATGCACTTTTAACGTCCATTTGATGTAGCTTGAACTTCTTGAAGCATGCAAATGATAACAGCATCCTAATAGATTCCAATCTTGCAACCGGAGCATATGTTTGATCAAAATCAATCCCTTCTTGCTGATTGTATCCTTGTGCAACAAGTCTAGCTTTGTTCCGAGTGATAGTACCAAATTCATCAACTTTATTCTTGAACACCCATTTGGTTCCAACAATTGAAGCATCCTCTGGTGGATCTACAAGTTCCCAAACATCACATCTTTCGAATTGATTGAGTTCTTCTTGCATTGCCATGATCCAATTTTCATCTTGTAAAGCTTCTTGAACATTCTTTGGTTCCTCTTGAGCTATGAAGGCAGCATAAGCACAAATGTTGGCTTGAGCTTTCCTTGTCTTGATTCCAGCTGATTTATCTCCAATGATCAACTGAGGTGGATGATTCTTCACTGTTCTAGTTGATTTTGGTAGATTATGTTGAGCTATGACCTCTTCATTCCTTGTAGTCTGCCTAGGAGGAGTCTGATCAACAACATTTTGGCTTGCTGATGAAGTATGACCTCTGGATTCATCCAATGTAAGCTTTGACATCTTATCCAAGGTTTCCTCAAGAGATGGAGTGGATTCAGTAGCTTTATTGCTTTCAGAAGTTGTGGCAGTTGACTTGTCAGCTTGCTGATTTCCAGTTTCCTTCACTGTCAGCTTGCTGCTAGTACCTGTACCTGCACATTCTTCCTCATCCCTTGCAAGATCATCAGTAGACTCTTGAAATGAAACATCAATAGACTCTTCAACAGTATGTTTAGCAAGATTATACACTCTATAAGCACGACTTGTTAGAGAATAACCCAAGAATATAGCTTCATAAGATTTAGAGTCGAATTTACCATCCCTATCAATAGTTTTGAGTACAAAGCACTTAGATCCAAAGACTTTGAAGTAGCTAATGTTAGGCTTCTTTTTCCTTATCAATTCATAAGGAGTCTTGTTGAGAATTGGCCTGATAAGCACTCTGTTAAGAACATAGCATGCTGTGTTGACAGCTTCTGCCCAAAAGCTTCTTGGCAGCTTGCTCTCCTGCAGCAATGTCCTAGCTGTTTCTTGTAAGGACCTGTTCTTACGCTCTACAACTCCATTTTGCTGAGGTGTACGAGGTGCTGAGAACTCATGTGAGATTCCTCTTTCTTCACAATAAGTAATGAAGTCTTTTTGGAATTCCCCACCATGATCACTTCGAATACCTACAAGTCTTGTATCTAGCTTGTTCTCAAGCAACTTGATTAGTTTCTCAAATTCACTAAAAGCACAATCTTTAGTACGCAAGAATAATACCCAAGTGAATCTAGAATAATCATCAACAATAACAAAGGCATATTGTTTACCTCCAATACTCTTATAAGCTTCGGGACCAAAAAGATCCAAGTGAAGAAGCTCTAAAGGTTTAGAAGTAGATACCATTTTCTTTGCCTTATGTGGAGTCCTTGTTTGCTTTCCCAATTGACAAGCAGAACATGTCTCCATCTTGACATACTTAAGCTTTGGTAATCCTCGAACAAGCTTCTTTGCTGACAGCTTGCTGAGATGATCCATATGAGCATGTCCAAGCCTTCTATGCCAAATTTCTGGATTATTATCCATAGCTGCTAAACAAACACCTGCCTCCTGTTCTTCAAAGTTCAAAACATATATATTTCCTTCTCGTTTTGCAACTAGAGGAGTTTTGTTAGCACCAACAAGTATAGTACATTCATCCTTACCAAAGTTAACAATATGACCATCATCAAATAACTGACTTATACTAAGCAAGTTATAAGTAAGACCTTTAACATATTGTACCTTGTTGATAGAAATGATACTATTACCTATAGTTCCTTTGCCAAGAATAGGAAGAGTTTTGCTATCACCAATTGTGACACGACCACCCTTCTTCATCTTCAAGCTTAGAAACTGAGATTTGTCTCCACTCATGTGCCTAGTGCATCCACTATCCAATATCCATTGATTTGGCTTTACTTTAGACACGAGACAAACCTACAAAACAAACACAAACAACTCAACATTTTGGTACCCAAATTTTGTTGGGTCCAACAGTGTTAGTTGATAAAACATATAGAACATTAAGATCAGATTTCTTGATCCACATTTGGACCACTTTAGAACTCTTCTTCCATGTTCTGCTGGTCTTATCAGCATTCTGTCTTGGAGCTGTCTTCTGTCTGTTTCTGTTGTCAGCATACTGCCTGTGAGCTGACTTCCTTTCCCAGCTTGCTGATTGAGTATTCTTCATTGGACAATTGTTAGCAAGATGGCCCTTCTTTCCACACTTGTGACAAGTCACCCAAGGCATGGCATAATTGTATGGAATGCCATTTTTCCCTTCATATCTCATTGAAGAAGTGGATGTAGAAGCTGCACCAATGCCTCCTTTGTCATGAGAACCTTTAGCTTGTTTCATTATAGATTTGAGACTTTCTTCTCCTTGAACAAACTTTCCCATGGCTTTCTGAAGATCTTTGACTTCTTGCTCCAATGACTTGATCTTTTCAGCTTGAATAGAGATTTCGGCTAAGCTTTGGGATTTGCTTAACTCGAACGCCTCCAAGCTTGCATCCTTAGCTTTAAGATCTGCTCTCAGCGAGCTGAGTTCCTTCATGAGTGTATCATTCCTTCTTTGGATTTGCAAGTTGTTCCCTTCAAGTTGTGAGATCTGTTCCTTGAGGGCAGCAATGATTCCACTACTAGCTTTGGCACTCTTTTCATTCAAGAAATCACCTATGACTTTCTTCAAATGAACATTTTCTTTCTCGAGCTCATAATTCTCATTCTTTAGATCAATGAGTTCCATTATTGATAAACAACTCTTATCCTGCATGGTTAGTTCACAAGTAGTTGTATCAATAGAATGTAATTCAGAATTAATAGAGTTTACCTCACTGTTAGTGTCCGTATCTGAATCAGTTGTATCAATTGAGCCATCGAGACCAACAAGAGCCAAGTTAACCATCTCATCACTTGAAACATCAGAAGCTGACTCATCTTCATCATCACTCCATGTGAGAAGTGCCTTTGATTTCTTTTTGTTCTTGTAATCAGCTTGCTGTTTAGGCGGCTTAGACTTGTTTTTCAGCTTGTAGCAATCCCTTTTGAAATGTCCTTTCTTGCCACATTCGAAACATGCATCATCTTTTAGATCTTTCTTTGCACCAAAAGCTTTGCCCTTTTCTCTTTTCATCTTATTCTTCTTTTCGATCATCCTCTTGATTTTTCTAGACATAAGAGCTAGATCCTCATCTGATTCTGTTTCCTCATCTGATTCCAGCCTGCTGGCAGTAGAGTGGAGTGCAAGATTCTTCATTTTCTCTGTTGGCAGCTTGCTGCTTTCTGAGCTGTTAGCTTCAATTTTAGATTCAAATTGTTCCAACTCAGCAAATATAGCCAGGTGATCCATAGTATCAATGTTGAGAGCTGACTCCAATGCTGTGACCTTGGCACCATATTCGAACGGAGCTGCATTTAGAATATTCATGTTGATTTCCGATTGAGGAATCTTTTTCCCAAGTCTTTCAAGGCTGTTGAGAGTAACTTGGAATCTAGCTTGGCTTTCACGAATGGATTCTCCCTTCTTGATAGCGAAGCTTCCAAATTCTTTCATGAGCTTTCCGAGCTTGACCTTCTTTAGACCTTGTGAGCCTTCATGATATGTTTCCAATGCATCCCAAATTTCCTTTGCTGTTTTGAGAGAGGAGACCTTGTCATATTCAGCTTGATTCAGCCCATTGATCAATGTACTCCTTGCTTTTCCATTGGCAGCAACCTTTGATAGCTCGTCCGTTGTGAGAACATCAACGTCTTTGACTTTGCCATCGCCATCACGATATTCATAAGGACCTCTTTGCACAACTCTTTGCATTAGGGGATCTCTGGATAGATGAGCCTCCATTTGGCCTTTCCACCAATTGTAGTTGTCAGAACCCGTGAGGAGAGGAGCTCTAAAATCGGACTTTCCCTGAAAGTTATCAGCCATATCGATCGATACTATTCCTGTTACAGAAGTATTAGTACAAACACAGCTCTGATACCAATTGAAATTACACACCTAGAGGGGGGGTGAATAGGTGTTATGGCTAATATACCCGATTTTTATAAGTTACCGAATAATTAATCTGTCAATGACAGCCTGCTGTTAATTTTCAGAGTAAACTATTAGCCTGCTAATAAGATAAATGCAATGCAGATAATGTAAAGCAGTATGCTAGCAACACCAAGAATTTTAGCCAGGTTCGACCCCTAACCCTAATGGTCTACGTCCTGGTCCCCTACCAACTGGTAAGAGATTATATTATTAATCAATAATAGCAACGATTACAAGATTCAATAATATAACTCCCTTTCTCCCTTGTTCCTGTTATCAGCCTGCTGAAACCCCTGAACCACGAACCAAAAGCTCTCCAAGACCTATACTTCCCAAGTATACTCTTCTAGCTAACTAGTTCCCTTGTTCCCTTGTTTCACAAGCTGGATACACAGCAACAAAACATTACACCTTGAACAATACAATGAATAAGTGTAATACAACCGAAACTATGAACTCTCAATATAGATATATATGCAAATATAAGTACTAGAGCTCAACAAAAGATTTAGCAATGTAAAGAGTTGTATTTCAGAAAGCTTGGTGTGTTCTCCTTGTTCTCAAAACCGAAACCACACTCAAGTTTATATACATCATACCAACGGTCATAATCCAACAAATTTCCCAACGATCTTGGTAACAACCTCACGTTTAAATTTGAATTGAATGATGAACGTTTGAATGAAGTAAGATTACTGAGTAAAAGATAAGTCAAGTTTGAAATCATCTCAGTAAAGATATTTAAACTAAAAACCCGTTTGAACAAAGTAGGAGTTAGTTAAAGATAAATCGATTTGAAATAAGATCTCCTATTTGTTAGGAAAACGTTTTTGAATGAAACTCTTTATAAAAACTGAGCTCTAATATTTATATCAGATATATATAAATATTAGAATCCTTACAAAGTCGTTTCCTATTAAATCTCCTTGAAAATAGACTTTGATCTTTATCCGATTGTTTCTCTGTTCACGCTGTAAGCCTGCTGATAGCTTGAAAATAATCTTGTAAGCTTGCTGACAGCTATAATCATGCTAACATCCTGAAATACTGTTAGTACGCATAAACAACCTTTGATAGCATGCTTACACATATCAGTTTCATGTTATTAGCTTGCTGTTAGTGTCATCATCAAAACCTTGAGAGTATCAAAAAATCTGTAAGAACATTACAAGTCATTTATTATTATATTAAATGATATTACTATATTCTATTTATAACAATCTAAATATTAATAACATACTATTTTTACATTATAAGTAACCAATGTAACCAATATCATCGAAACACAATGTGTTACACGTTCCACGAATTTTACGCAATATCTTATAAATCTAATTTAACTCACGATTATAATCAACGGAGATGCTCTAGGCCAGGCAAACAAACCGTAAGTTACAAGTAAACCAAGACATTTCCTTCTTCCTTGGCAGACGAATATTAAGCCAAGTTGTAACATTGCGCATGTCATCGGTCATGTTGATGGTGAAATTCTGATTCTAATTTTATAGTTGCTTCATTTATTTTAAATTCGATTCAAAATCCAGTCGATGTTATTAATATTTGGGTTACTAGCACACAATTCCTCTTCTGTTTAATAACCTTAAAATACTGTGAAGTACCAATAAGAGTAATACAGTCTAGCCAACAGTCCCCATCTGATCTGAATAATCTAAGTATATTGGTAAAGTGTGTATATTGCCTTGTTTGAATAAGCAAAAGAATAGGAGTAGGAGTTTTTAAATTTAATACTCCTAACATTTAAGTTGCGGCTTACAATTCTTTATTCAAATCAGGTTTGAGTTTAATAATAAGCATGCAGAAAGAGAGCAAGTTAGGAGAACAGAACATATGAGATTGTTCTAAGCATAGTCAAAGTAGCCTAATTTGCTGCTGCTCATTTAGGTTCTTTCATGCATGACTTGTAGCCCTAATTTATGACATTTCATAGCTAATTTTCGGTGGAAGCATGGCAACTGAAAGGAAGTAGGATCGCTAGGTGCTCGTCTATAGGGGGGTCGAAGATTCAAATCTTGGGGACACCAAAAAATTTTCTGAAAAATTTTGTGGGAGCACTTCTGTAATTTTGTAAAATTTAGAACGGTGAGAAAATGTCAATTTTTCTAGTGGGACACGAGATCCGCCCTGGTCTGTGGACTGTGATGTCAGTTCTTTGATTTAACTAAATCATTGTAAGAGCTTCAGATTCCGACCTTGAATTCTCTGCTTCTTCTCCTGCAGTTGGACTGGACCAATGCTACTATGCTAGAGTTTATAGATCAAGGGATGTTTTAACTAGTATATCAATTCCAGTCTTACCAAATTTACGCAATTTATTAGATACTCAGTTAGTTATGCATCCAAGCAGTATGCTTAGAATTAGAATAACAATCTTCAGAGCGCATCCAGAATAGTCTTCTACCATAGTTCTACATTCTGTGGAATTGCTAGTCAACCTTTTCTTTTAACAAGAGAATTTTCAGCATCAACACTCTGCTTTCCACAGATGGTAGACTAAACCATCAGTCTGTTGGACAATGCACGTCGTTAAGTTAGCAAAGAAAAATACATAATATGTCATTAAAACAAAATAGCTAGTTCTAACACGCTAATTACCTGTGAATTTTTGAAGAAATTATGATATATGAAAGGTTTTAAGTAACACAATGATTTCAGAAGCATTAGCACGGTGTTTTAGTATGCAGGGCCCCTTGTCTCCAGACTCTTGATGTTTGCTTCATCAAGGTTGAATAGCCTGCAGCAAGAACTGAGACCTTATTACCCTGATTTGTCACGAGTCCATTGCAACGGGTCATGAAGTCATATATACTAGCCATTTAGAGATAATTTTTATGTTAAGATGTAAGACAATGAATTATAATATATTCTTATCTGATTTAATGAATCGTTTCTCTGTAAGTAGTAAATTCCAAAATTATTGTTAGTTAAATTGGTTAGTGATAAATTAATCTTTGTGCATATCAGTATATGAAGCTCAAAATTTACAAATTAAAATATTCCACGATCACAAATGGACTATGTAGCACATTCTACTTACAAGCCGATGAAATACATGTTTGGAGAATATATAGTGGATTATGATATCCGCGAATTGGAAAGTATCCCTTACTCTTAGTAGGGTAATTCTTTGATTAAGTTATCAGCAAGTTATTACACTGGTAAGATCCAAAAGTTTAGTACTGCAAAGAGGAATAGTATTCTGCTTGGTGTGTGGACACAGTTTCTTCTTCTCAAAGAATCTCATCTTTGAATTTAGCCAACTTTGAAAGTTCATCAACTGCTTCAACCAAATGATCAAGCCTAGCCACAAACTCAATGATCAATGAAGTAAAAGTAGCTAGTGACAGAGCTGCAGTACTCTCCAATGCCTTCATCCGAGGAATAAAATTTGCTTCGAATCCTCCCTCCAGCTCCTCATGATCAAAGGCAGTATCTACTTCTCTGGATGGCCAAGAATGGAGCCTTTTACATTGTTTCCTCATCGTGTCATGGTACGAGTCCAATATCTGTGATGCCAGACTTTCTGAAGGTGTGCTTTGAGCTATTGAAGTTGTGGATAGCTCTTCTCCAGATTCAAGATTATCTAATTGCTCATTCAGATCAGACAGGGTAGGTGTGAAGGCACGAGAGAGCTTGTCAACTGTCCTGCATGATCTATCTTTCATCGGGTCATATGTGGATGCTAAAAGATACGAGTGCATGTCAATGGCACGTTGGAGACGTTCTGTTGAAGAGTGAAGACCATTCAACAGAGAAGCCTTGAGAGTTTTTTTCATGTCTTGTATATCGTTTCCTAAACATCTCACCAGCTCTGCTGCTTGACTTGTTGCTTCTTGGATCTCTTTCTGGAATGTCAATCTCAAATTGTAAGGGGCCTGTACAGCAACTGCATGTCAGTTATAGGTTGCATTCTTCGTAAATAGACTAGATATTATGGAACAAACAAATGGAACATATACTACTGATTATTCGATTCTTATTCATCACTCTGTTATTTTTATTGTATTTGGAAAACAAAAAGTGAGTTATTCGACATCAAATGACCTGAATTTCGGAGTGAAGAACACCATGAAGTGCCATAACCTCGTACGCACAATATCTCAAAACTGCACCAACTTTAACATATTCAGACCATGGATAAAAAAAGTGTCTGAAACGACCATGCGGAGGCTCCCATTTAGCTGATGTTGCCTTTAGTTAGGAAAAAAATGTAATACCATGATCAGTAACAAGATTTCCCACAAAAAATAATGCTGACAGAACATCAAGTTGGATTTGATATTTACCAAAGATTCAAGTTTTGCTGATGAGTTCAGTGTGGATCTGCATTTCTTGTATGCTGGTTCATCAGGAAACTCATCTATCACCGACTTGAAAAAGTCTGGATCATCGCTTCCTTCATCTTCTATATACTTCCCAACACATTCTGAAATACCAAGATTGATAAAAATATATGTCAATCTTTTATGCCAAGCAGCTGGTATTAGTATAAGTTGTAATTAAGTGCTTTAGAATTTGTTTTACCTTCAAGTGAATCAGCCACTGAAAAAAAACTTGTTACTAGTTCCTTGTGAAGCTGCTCACCAGCCCATATGGGGAAAACTAGAACATTTACTAAAACTGCTACAATAGCCCCTATGGCAATTGAGTATAGTCGATCCATGGCAGTGACTACCGGACTCCCCATACGATATCCAGAAATTATTATCAAGCAGTATGTGAAGAGGATGACCCGAAAACCATACTCATATGGCGCAAGGGATGGCCATAACTTCATGAAGGATGTAACAGTCCCTGTAACATGTTAAAACACTTTTTAGCCATCTGAATCGTTTCTTATTTACAAAATGTAGGCGATGTGCATACCGATCAAGAATATGCTGACACCAATTATATAAGGCTCTGCAACTAAACCAGAGCTTAAGGCCACTTGAGCAACAATAATTGCTAAAATCCCAGCAAGCACACTGCCAAGTGCGCGATTGAAACCTCTGTTGAATGTGGCACCTTCGCGAAAAACATAACCATGAGTCATTCACATTTAAGATGTGTAAAATATATAGTAATGCAACTGTTTTCTTACACACATACCTACAGTATACTCAAACATTATGGCAACAGTGAGGATAGACCAGATGATATTGGTGCCGAAAATTTGATAAGGAGCTTGAAATAGTATGAGCAAAGAGACAAGAAGAACAGCAAGGCCTACTTTCAAGGAGAATATAACTCTGTTCCTGTCCTGTTTGCAAAATTCCCACACATCTGACATCCAAGAACTGCATGAGTATCGAACATCTCGAGGTTTCTTCATAGTCTCTGGTATCTTAGTCTTCTGAATGTTTGGAATATTGATTTCACAGCTTTCACTATTAGTACTACTGCCCTTCTTCCCATTCATTTTTACTCAATTATCTGTTTAGCCCTTTCTCTTCAGAGCTAGACAATACTAAAAGACAGGTCTCGAGATGAGGGCTTAAAGCTCAAACTCAGAGAAGTCTAATGAGCTTTGTAAGTGAATGAGTGAATGGATTAGAAGGCTAGAGATTGATTTATAGAAAGGGTGTGCTTGTGCATCAGTTGGGGAAGCAACTAGGTGGTGAAAGCATTAGCAAAGATATTATAAAAGAGTAAAAAGAATAATGCAACAATAATACAGAGCAAGAGCTGGGATAAAAAGATGCTGAGCCCCAATAATGCTGCATGCATGGAGAATTAGAATCTAAGCAGTCCGAGAAAATTTGCCTTCGGATAGCCACGTCTTTGGTTTTGGTCACTTCTCCATTGCAAATTTACTTAAAAATCTGCTTAACTAGTATACTCCCTCCGTCCCAGGTTGTTTATGTTCACTGTTTGAACATATTTTGAGGCTCCTAGTAACGTAAAGAACCTGTTGGGACAGAGGGATTATCAACTGAAGATCTGAAACATAATAATACAAACAAGTTGTTGGAAATTCTTCACACGGAGGAATAGGTCTCATTCCATATTCTCTACATTCTCTTCACTCTGAATGTTCTGAGATAAACATCCAATTAGTCCATCTTTAAGAATATAAATCTCCCAGGTTCTATCTGCTTTTCGATCGATTCATCATGCATGCTTGCTTCAAATTTGTTTATGACAATCGAAAACTAATATTTGATTCTTACCAAATTCTATTAGACCACTGATTGATGTTATGTTTGCTTATATGCATATGAGTTTCACAGCATACAGTTGTGGCCTTGGACTAGTTGAACATAGCTAGAATTGGATGCTTGAGGGGAGGTAACAACTATCAACATTAAGAATGTGCTGAATTGCAAATGGACCAACTGCTCTAAAGTGAGATCTTTTCTTTGCAGGTGAAAATGAGTTTTGGACTATTTCAACTCAAGTGGCTTTTCAGATTTGGGTTATTTGGTTTAGACCACATATATTTCATTCCATTGAATTCACCGGCAAAATTAACACTCCATCTTTAAATTATATTTTCTTATTCAAGTGAGACATCTGAGTAGAGAATGCTGATCCTCAGCTAATTTTTCAATATAAAAAAGTTTTTTTTTATTTTATCTAACTCCTCTCCCCACATTGAAGTCGGAAGAGATCATGAGTTAGCTTTTTCTCCCACTTCAAACACTTTCCAGTTTTCATATCATTTTCATAATTTAATTTTCTCTGAAAATCAAATAACTATTACATCAAACACAAGCAATGATCCGGTGTTTGACTCAAACACTTTCAAGTTTTCATATTATTCTTGTGAAATGACCTGTGATACATAGAAAATAGCACATAAACTTAATTAGAGGATTTTTCATGTTAAAGTTATCTGCTCGTCTCTTGATGTTTTTTCTTTTATCTTTCATGACAACCTAATGCAAACTACACTTGACCAAGAATGCATGCATATAGAGTTGAAATGTTGGATGCATGCATGTAGGGTTGAAATGTCGGATATAATTGTTAGCTTAGTAAATGTATTCAGCAATCGTTATATATATTATAAAACTAATAACATGATGTTGGATATAATTGTTAGCTTCGCAAATGTGTTCAACGATAATTATATATACTACAAAATTAACATATGATATATACGAGAAAACTAAAAATTAATGGCTCCCAGCAAATTAATCTGTTTCATGAAATATTTTTGATGGGCTATTTGTGTTATACATTAAAAGTTGTTAACATTTAACTATTGGATTTAAAATTTGTCTTTCAGGCTCTTTTTTGGTGATTTTATCCATGATACATTCCGGGGCATACTACTAATTAATCTTTTAGAAGTCTTTTGGTGGTGATTTGGTTAGTAAGGTATATATATAAATTGTGGAGTAAATATTATATTTTCATTAAAAATAAATTTAAAATTATTTTTGAAACTACAATATTTTATTGAAGATTTAAACTAAGACCTCTATTTGGAAGTTAGAGTTTTGGGACAAAATCAGAGGTTTGGAGTGGTTAAGAGATTTGATTATTAGAATCCGCTAACATAAGTGTTTGGTAGTTAGCGGATTGAAGTTGAAAAAGTTACTTTGAGAAATTTTTTGAGTTAAAGATTTTAGTTTGGGTTAGAAAAATCTAATCAATCAGCTATTTACCACATAGTTCTACGAGAAACATCTATTTCAATTCGTTAGTCAAAACAACTATTTTAATTCGCTAACAGTGGCTGCTAATTTCTAAACAGGCCAAAGTAGCAAAGGCCGACTGCCGAATGCTCATTCTCAACGGAAACATCGTAGAAAAAGAGGGAGTATTAAATTATCGTAGAGCACGGGAAAACGAAACCACAATGTTGCCAAAATTAGTCTGTCCGGGTAGGAATGTCATGTTTGTTTCCTGCTCGAGAACCTAAAGTTATTGCAGTTGCAAGTTCGCAATGACGCAGAAAATTATTACTGTCAAACGGTCCAGAGTTGAAAAAGATTATAATATATATTTATTGTACGTAGAGAACCACAAACTTACTAAAATTCCATATAACTCAAATCACTTTTTAAAAATAGAACAATTCTTATTTTTTTTTTTTTTGACGGAAAAGGATGGATTCATTAATAACTTAAATCCTTCTGAATACAAGACTTCAACTCCACAGGGACAGAATACATATCAAAGACTCGATCTGGGTAGCGATATGACGCCCTAGCAAATTCATGGGCAACCATATTAGCAGATCGTCGAATAAAATACAAGAAGACCTTGTTTGAATCCTGAATGAGTCGCCTGCATTCTTCAATAATCCGCCCAAAGTAGGATGGCATTTGCACACGACTTCGAATCGCCTGAACAACAACTAAACTGTCTGTTTCTAGCTCGACCCTTGGCCAGCTGCTCATATTAATCCAACTCAGCGCTTCCTTCACGGCCATAGCTTCAGCAACCACCGGAGCCACCATACCAACCTTCAAACACGTTCTAGCCTGGACAAGCTCACCTGTTGAGTCTCTGGCTACTAGACCCATACCATACTCACCCCTGTCGTTAAAGATAGCTGCGTCACTTGTCACCTTCATTGTATCAGTCTGTGGCTTAACCCAAACACACGCTCCATCTCCATTGCTTAGTGGATGAAGGAGAGCATTTGTTGACCGAGTCTGGGCAAATTTCCATTGTAGAAGGTGCTGCTTCGCCGTAGCAACCACTCTATTAACTGGGGTTCGCTTGTTGTTCCATACCAGATTATTTCTAGCTCTCCAAATCGCCCAACATGTTGTAACAATCTCAGCTCTTTTATCATTATGCAAACTGGTTATTATCGTCGAAAACCAGTTTGAAAAATCTGCACCCATCTCTATTTGAACACTTGGAGCTATCATTCTCCAACATTGGACTGCTACTGGGCAGGTTACAAGAGCATGCATAATTGTTTCATCTCCATTACAACAAACTGGGCAGTGAGATTGTAACCGGACATGTTTCTGGCTCAGATTAATCTTTGTTGGCAAGCAGCGAGATAAGGCACGCCACATGAGGTTGAGAACTTTAGGAGGGGCTTTAATCTTCCACAAGGCTCCCCAAAGCTCCTCATTGTCTGCTTCATTCCAGATTCTACGATTAGACTGTAATAACTTATATGCACTTCTCACCGAGTATAACCCAGAAGCTTCCTTACTCCAAAAAATACAGTCCTCATTGTTAGAATCACTTAAAGGGATATTAAGAATAGCTTGCTGATCTCGTTGATTAAAAATGTCTCGGATAACCTCAACATCCCACTCCCTTCTGTCAGTGCACATCAAAGATGCCACCTTCTGGTTTACAATCGCTTCTGAATTTGTAGTAATAAAAGGATGATCCTCCTCAATTAACCATGGCTGCTCAATAATGTTAACCCTTTCTCCCGAGCCAATTCTCCATCTACTTCCGGACAATAACAGATTTTTTGCTTCCCAAACACTCCGCCATATGAAGCTTGGATTGTTCCCCAACTCAGAATCCAAGAAGGTTTTATCTGCATAGTATCTGGCTTTATAGACTCTAGAAGCTAGACTCTCTGGCTTCGTAATGAATCTCCATCCTTGTTTTCCCAACATTGCTAGATTAAAGTCGCGGAAATTTCGAAATCCTAGCCCCCCTGCTGTTTTATGCTTAGACATGCGATCCCAGCTCATCCAATGTATTGTTTTTGAAGTGCTTGTCGGAGACGACTGCCACCAGAATCTAGATAAGCTTCTTTCTATATCTTTTGTAATTTCCAACGGCAATAGGAAAACACTCATAGCAAACACCGGAAGAGATTGAACCACTGACTTAATAAGCACCTCCTTCCCCGATCTCGACACTGTTTTATGATCCCAGCTTCTCACTCTTGAGTTAACCCTGTCCTTTAAGTACCCCAATAACGCTGATTTATTTCTCCCCAGAAGGTTTGGAAGTCCAAGATACTTACTGGAACAATTCTTATTTAAACTAACTTAAAGTAGATACACATAAATCTCACCGCTTATGTTTTATTTATGCATGATACCTTCTCACAGCCCAAACAGATTCGGAATAAATTGCAAGAGAAGACCTTAAAGTAGCTTGAGATAGCGTAATAAATATTTGATAGCCTGCGGATGGTCTATAATTGGAAAGGTTTGTTGACGGCAAAAAGGCCTGGTAGAAGATAAATATTGTAAATCTCAAATAATTTTCGTGCACTCTCTGCAGTAATATCCAAAGGAGGCTCATGTGGAGTGATAGCAAGTTGAGCAGAAGAATTCATGGGAGCGGTACTTTCGTGCATGTTGGTGTCATGAAGTAAATCATTAATAAACTTGATTTGTGATGAAATGAGACCATGTCCTATATAGAGCAAATATACGCTTTTGCTCTCCTTTGTCTATCATCTCCACGCTTCATCTCCACGCTCCAAGCTAGTCAGCTCCAAGCTAGTCAGTCTTCTCTCCTTTACAATCTAATATTATAACTATATTCTACACGATCTTTTCTATGTAGGCATGTTATGTGAGACATTTGGTAGTTAACAAAATTTGAAGTTTGTAGCCGAAATCAAAATTTATGACGGTGTCCGCTTTTTTAAAATGTATCGGAGAGTGATGATGATGAAAGATTGGGGTGATTGAGATTAGTGTTTTGAGTTGCGTCCATGTGCTCTCAGTTTGCCTACTTGCCATACATAGTACTTGGAAGACAAATAACCTAAATGGGCTAGGGTTTCTTGTACATGGATCAACAGTAGTTGCCGAAGCCCGCTAAAGAATGTCCAAATATTAGGATCCATTCTTAACCCGACGAGGACAACCCACCAAACTACGGGGTAAGTGATCCAAAGTCAGATGTATATCAAACCCAGTACTCTTCAATGAAGACAACTCACCACAATACAGAGTAGCGTCTTTCAAAATATATCTTCGAGAAGTTTTCACAAGCTTCCCAACGAGAAATATACACTAGACTATGAGCAAGACTTCTCCCGTCTTCGTCCACTACTTCTCAATAAGGATAGGGATGGCTTACTAGCTAGAATGCGAACCCTTTGTACACGAATACGACCTATATATATATATATAAATGGGCCATAATGAATTTTTGATATAACAACATACAACACAACTATTTAACTAGATAAAACATGGTAACCATTAGTTTTCATGGAAAAACGGTTACTACAACCTTATACATGAATCTGGCCCATATAAGTGGGCTTATAGTGAATTTTGGTTATAACATGCAACACAATCATTTAACTGGATTGAAAATTGTAAGCATCGTTTTCATGACAAAACGGGCAATACGACTAATTTTAATAATAATATGAGGATGGTAACAACATAGCTGAGTTCATTGGAGTTTTTTTTTTCAATAAGTCGTAAGATCTTAGAATTGTTCAAAAAATACTTGAAATATTTTAATTAGAAAAGTTATTGTGCATATTATCAACTTAAAATTTGAAAAAAATAATTCAAAAGAATTAGGAGTCTTTGACAATTCTTTTCTTCTATAAGGTCCGGCTTAATAATTTCTGATCGGTTTTTAAAATTTTAGTTTATCCAATAACAATATGTGGACTGATAATTGCCTAGAATATTTAGCGACTCAAATTCTTTTTACGCATGAATTATTTGTAGTTTAAAATAACCCCCCCAAAATCTTATTCCAGGCCAAAATCTATTCCAATTTACTAATTTAAACCTCATTTTTATTTAAATAAAATAATTTGACAAAAAAAAGTTTTAATCATCACTCTCACATGCTAAGTTATAAATCGGGCATCATATCACATCACTGCAGGCCCTAGAGATTTGGGTAAAAATTGTGCCCCTTAACTTTCAAGATTGTAAAAGAACATCTTACATACATTCAAATTATCAATAACATAATCAAAAATATAGTTTTAAAATTAATACACAATTAATTCAAATGCATGTAAATATATAAATGCATCAATTTATCATTATATACTATATATGCATAATTTTTTGATGTCCATGAGATAGTGGTGCTTTAGACGTTCATCTTGGTCGGCTTAGCCAAGAGTCTGCCCTGTATCACATATAAGTTATACGCATCGTTTCCTAATGTTTTGGTGCTATAGTTTCATACATACCGAATTATGACCATATATATGCTCGAAATTCTTGTAGCAATTTGTAGTTGGCAGAATACTATCCTGTGGTAGTAACAAATAATACCTCGATCTTATCGGAGCATTCTAATCAAGAATATTCATACTAAAGTTGTTGAGTCTTCCCCACATTTTTTCTGCCTTTGACAGCCTTCATTATGCAGACATGCAGTACTCGTCCAAGAAATGCATTTTTAACTTCCGCAAACATGTATATATATGGCATACACACAAACTTAATTGGTCCACTTTAATCTTTAACTTCTGCATCAATTAATGTAGCAAATGGGATTAAAAGACAATGTTACAAGAGATGATGTTACAAGAGATGATGTATAGGAGAAAACCAAATTATTATTATGCGTATCCGCACAAATACTTGCGGGTTTATTGGTCAGTGGATTCATATTCCTGATTTGTTTTTCAACTAGTTCTTTTAATTGATTCGTGAGTTTGTGTTTACGAGGTCAGATCTATATTCTCATTGAACACAAAAACTTCGATTTGAAACTTTAACGGCGGAAAATTATGTAATCAATTTTGAATTAATTATACAGAGAAAGCGAGGCGGAAAAACTATGTAACTAACTTTGAGTTAGTTAGACAGAGAAAGCGTGGAGCATCGTGCTCTAATACCTTCTAAAACAGAATAAGTTGAAAATGTTTGAGTAAATTGTATTACTAAAAATGAAAGATACAAGAGTTTATATACAGCCGCTTTAGCTAACTAACAACTAGCTAGCTATTTAGTTGTATACCCTTAACTATATCAATATGTACAACTCTACCCCTCCTCAGACACTAAATATATTACTCCTACCACATTTATTTTAAATACCTCTAACTAATATCCTGAAAATGGTGAAATAAACTTTTAATTAATGTCTGAAAACGTTAATTCAACTAAATTTTAAATAAGTCAAGTCTTGGTATAGAAATTAAGGGAATAGATTTGAAAAATTATCATTAAATATTTTTTTAACGTATAAATGGACATGTAAATAGGGATATTTTTTTTTTTGAAATTGAACATGTAAAAATGGACAGAGGATGTGGTTGAATGATTTTTCATGTGCAAAAGAAAAAGAAGAAAGAATGAGCGAATCTTAGCCAAAGTTTTTAGATCGTATATGTTGATTTCGTTTTTGTTAATTAATAATTTTATGTCATTTTTGATTTATTTAATCATTTTCATATCATGATATAGTGACAACAATTTTTTTTATGGTTGTTTTTCTCTGTCTTTGACGCTCGTTTTCCTCTTCTTTTTTTGCATTATTATATCTTTTAATCATTTGAAAATTAATAATTTTAATATCGATGGAAAAAGCCACAAAGTCAAATCAAAAAATAAAAGAGACTTCTTCATAAAAAAATGAGACCTGAGTAAAAATCATCAAAAATGGACAAGTAACACCAAAGCAAAAGACAAGCTCCTTCTTTAACTAAAAACAAGAGTAAACATAGGTGGAAATTTTGCCCACAACAAATACAATTCAAATAAAAAATAACAACCAAAGATCCTCAAAATTCATGAGAACCCAAAGACATCAAACTGACCAGCATTCATACAACTTAATATCAGCCTTAAGCCTAAAGTACACTTCACCTTCATAAGCATCAGTCATCAACGTAGCTATCCCTCTCGTCATAAAAAAATCTCCCGTTCCACCGATCACCGAAATATCCCTCGTCTTGTTCATCAACGGATCAGCTCCCGCGAAATTAATACTCCCTCTATGCTGCGTCGAATTGAACACCATCGAAAACCCTAGCCATGCAGTGAAGATCTCTTTCTTGTCGTACATGTAGAACCCTTGTGCTCGGCCCACGGGTGGGGAATGCAGATTGTTGTCCAGCGTTACGGGGTCGTCGAAAACGACGACGTTCCCGAAATGGTTCTGGCCGGCCAGGATCGTCATGTTGGATCCTGCCGGCGCGCCTACGATGGCTGCGGTGGCGTTCTTGGAGTTGTGGCCGTTGTAGAGAATGTCGTGGAAATAAAATATCAGACGTTTGCAAGGCTTGTGTGACTGGATGATTTTTCTCGAGTGAGCCGCGGAGAATCCGACGAGGAGGAGGAAGAAGAGAGGTAGAAGAAGTGCCTGAGTTTTCATGGCTAAAAATAGAAAAGGCTGGAGTCTGAGGATATGGTGTAAAAAAGGATGAATGAAAGTATCTACTTATATAAGTGTTCAAGGTGGGATTATTGTTATTTAATCTGGATTGGTTCGGGCTTGACTTCTAAGGCAAGTTAATTATTAGTTAATGGAAAAATGTTGACAATAGTAGGGTAAATTCAGAGAAAAATTGATGACTTAAAAATGAAGGTTGAGATGATCATTTGATGCGGTGGGGAAAAGAGTAAAAGGTACAAAAATTATAAAACGAGTATTGTATATATAAAGACAGTAATAATTGTGAGTTCCTGCAAAAAGTATACAATAATTACAGATGAAATTGCAAAGGGGTGTGTTGGTCCTAATTTACAAGTTATATAATCGAAATTTCAATTCAAAAAGAAAATCAATCAAAAATAATTATTTTTTAATATTTAATGAGTCAATCAAAATATGTGTCAAAAATTAAAATATCAAATAAAAAAGACAGAGGATGGAAGTGTTATTATTATTATGCATATGCAATGTTGACAATGGTATAGTGATTTCACAGAGAAATTGAACCCCCAGTGTCACGCTTGGTAACTTAAAAATGAAGTTTGAGATAATCATTTGATGCGGTGGGCATAAGAGTAAAAAGTGTAATTCCTGCAAAAAGTATACAATAATTACACGATGAAATTGCAAAGAGGTGTGTTGGTCCTAATTTGAGTTTATAGTAGTTTTTTAAAGATTAAAAATTATTTGCATTATCAAAAGAATAGAAATATCTATTAATATAATAGTAATAATAATATTTAATATACCGGATGTAAATTTTTTTTGTTGGTTTCTGATATATGTGCTGTAAATTTAGTTCTGAATATTGAAATTCGCTTTTTAGGTTGTTATTATGCAATATAATAAAATAATGAGTGTTTAGGTAAGCCAATCCTTCTGACTTTGAAATGTCACTAATCGTCCACTACTTTTATAATTGATCTGCTTAGTTGGCCATAACTACCGCTACAAACTCCTGCCCACGTCGATTGCACGCATATATTTTGTGTGGACTGTGGATCGGAGGAGGATTAATTAATTTAAATCTTATGATTATATGGATGTCGTAATTTTGTGGGTCTGATTTAATTTGAATTGTAATTCAAGTTATAATTAACTCTTAGCAACCAACAATAGCTTGCTACTACAGCACAAAGGCAGGCTGTAATATCGGTCATATACAGTGAGCTGTATTATTGTATTCAGGATTGCATACAATTTCAAACTATGGCTCAATGAATTGTTTAGGTAAACCAACATGTTATAGGTTGTGTTGTTAGCTTTAGTTGAAGCTGTGTGTAAGCAACTACATCTATATCCATGCCAACAAAGCTAGCATATAATTTGTCTAATTGTCTTCATGTAGTGGGTTGTTTCTAACTTATTTAAGAGCCAACTTCTCGTTTAAAAATCAAAATTTTTGTTGCTTCAAAATTCGAGCAAGTTCCGACCCGCACGAAAGGTAAAAAAATCAAAATGTTTGACTTTTCTTCTAAAATTTAATTATACAAATATATAGTATCATTTCAAAAAAATATATAATAATTTATTATTATATTAAAATTTTTATAATTACAAATATTAAAAATTTTCTAAATATACAAGTTAAAAATTATTTTTCACCTGTAAGACCTCCTTTGCTTAGAATCATTATATTGAAAGAGATAGTTGGTCCAAGTATTCGACAAAAATTTAAGTATCTTTTATTGTTTGTAACATAAAATTTAGGGCTTGTTTTAAAAATATTAAGCTCTAAAAATATTTAGATGTTCATATTTCAACTTATACATGCCAACAATCCCGTATAAGAGCATTTATGACGGAGTTGGCTAAATTGTTCACATTATGTGAAATTTGTTAAACTTTTAAAACATTGTGTTTAGAATATATGTACGATAATAAATGATGTGTAATATTAAGTTTCACCAAATATAATAATTTACGGGAGTTTGAAGTATGTCCTGTTGATCTATGTTTCATCACCTATAAAAAAAAAGGGAAATTATGAATGGTACTATTGTGTAATTGGCTTCTCTAAATGGTACCATTTCGTGTTTTTGACTTACAAGTGGTACCACTCAGTTTATGATCCGTTAACGATACTACCATTCCGTCCATTAAAACGTTAAAATTGTTAGTTGACCGTATTTATCTCATATTTTTTCTTTAAAAAATATATGAAATACAACTGATAACCATATTTTTTCTAGTGTGTTCTTTGTTTAAGGTTTAGGGTTACTCCTTTCGATTCTCAGTCACCACCGCCACCAGCAATTTCAACTCAGTCTTCATGCCCTTCTATCGCTACCGACTCCGGCGAAATCGCTGCAACGACAACACCCATTCTTTACAAAATCAACCCCTCACCCTTACTCGACCTCTCCTATTTCACTCTCCAGACCCGTTTCCCGCCACCGCCCCGGCTGCCAAATCAAACCCAACCACCACCAAATCACATCGCAAGCACAAAATACAAACATAGTCATACCAACTCACTTAATACATGTATATAAATCAACCCACGTGAATCAAGCTTCTGGATCGGTTGAATTAAGCGCTCAAAACCTAATCCCCTTTTTCGCTATGTAACCCACCGCCTCTGTTGTACATATAAACTGGATATCTTCTTTGTTTTTTATTTTATTCTCATCCAGCTATACGCACACATGCACACAAAGAAAAAATACGGATATCAGATGTATTTTATGTGTTTTTTAAAGGAAAAATACGAAATAAATACAGTTAACTAACATTTTTAACGTTTTAATGGACGGAATGGTAGTATAGTTAACGGCTCATAAACGGAGTGGTACCACTTGTAAGTCAAAAACGCGAAATGATACCATTTAGAGAAGTCAATTACACAATGGTACCATTCATAATTTCCCAAAAAAAAATAGAATGTGTGAGACTATCCTTTTGCAATATATTTAAGTTTTTTTTATTTTACTTTCCTAGAAAAATGTGTTGAAGACAAATTGTCCATTGAATGACCTTAATTAGTTAATTATTGGGGAAGAGACTTTCTGAATGGATTCCCTGCTAAGCCCGCCTTGCATGACTTTCCGTACAATTTTAATAAACCTTACGATTCTGAAGATATTCAAATAAAGTAAGCAATCAAAAATATAGCAAACTATGACTGGTGTAGCTTGTTAGATTTGAAAGCAATCTATAAAATTAACTATATAATTTGATGTGGCTAAACTATGAGCATCCTAATTATAAAATCATTTCCTGATACTCAATAGAGATTAGAGAATCTGCTCAAAAGAAAACAATGCTTATTCATTACTCACTTCATTTCTGCTAAGAAAATACAGTCACTGACTCACTGAAGTAACTTCACTATGCGAGTTCCACAGACAGCTCTTCTAATAGCATTCATACAACTTTATATCCATTTTAAGTCGAAAATACGCAGCACCCTGAAAGGTATCAGTGGTAAAAGTTGCGATGCCTCGTGTCATGAAGAAATCCCCGGTCCCTCCGACGACAGAAAGATCCCTAGTTTCTGAGTCCATCATATCTGCACCCATCATGTTGATGGTACCTGTGTGTTGAGTCGAATTGAAGATCAAAGTGCATGAAAACCAAGCATTATATGTGCTTTTCATGTCATAAAAGTATAAGCCTTGAGCTCGTGCCACAGGTGGAGACAAGAGATTTTGATCTTCTGTCAAAGGATCATCGAAGATTACCAGCTGTCCGAATTTGAACTTGCCAAGGGCAGTTGCATTGGCGGAAATAGCAGATGTTGCATTCTCCTTGTTTGTGCCATTGAAGATAATGTCGTGGTAGTGTAGCACGATTCGCTTGCATGGCTTTCCTTCCCTGATGGTGGCCTCTGCACTAGCACACATCAAACAAAATATTACAAAGAAAATGCAACAAGATTTCTCAACTATTCCTCCCATAGCTAACTATTCACTTGACACTGAAATGCTTAAGTTTACTACACCTATTAGTTGTGGTTAAACTTCAAACTTTCTGCGGCTATTATAGAGCAAAATAAAAGATACCATTTGTCTGGTAGGCGCAAGCAAAGTTTCGATGAAGTTTATCAAAAGGAATATAATCAGCAACTGACCTACCACAATGTCAGTGTCATGTACATGCACCTACATCAATCTTAAAAATTTAAAATAATGGTCTAATGATTTCATATTCAATGCTCATAAGGGCCATATGCAAGACAAACTATGCGTGCAAAAAACCAAAGCAGGAATCTTACAAGTAGCAGTCGAGAAAGATACTTCTCACTCTCTTCCAAAGATAGTACATTATACTTTAAGCCTCTGCAAATTTGAATTAAACAGAACAGACGAATCAGTGATACCCTAGTGGTATAAGGCTGGATCCTTCTCCTTCCTTTTGAAACGTCTTGGTAATCCATTTCAAAATCAATTATCAAACAAATGAATCTGTAATGCATTTCAAGTTGCAAACGAAACATGAGCAGAGTTGCAAATATTTATTAAAAAAGAAGCCTGGTAGCATAAAAAACTGGAGCACTTTAGTGCCTTGTGAATTTTGTATATAACGTTACATTTGTTAGCGCCATTAAACTACAGAGTGACATAGTTATTGACAATCTAATCAAATGAACAAGATGCCATGTGGCAAACCAGACTTTGATGCCCTAAAACATTTTGAGAATGACTAAATAGGCATTCAGAGTCAGTATGCAACAATGAGAAACAAACTATGTTTCCCATTCTATAGTGAATAAACAGAGGAAGTACGATGCATAATTACAAGGTAAACAAGCAAAAGGACTTGATTAACAGACCATCTCTACAGAATTTCACAATTTTTACTCTAAGAAAGTAATTCATGATATAAAAAGAAAACAACCGTGTGATCCATCTCTGGCCAATTCAAATTTAGGAAAGATCACTGTTCAAGAAAATAATCAAGCCTCCACTCTTAACTTTATATTTGACAAAGAAACTAGAATTGTCACATAACTCAAAATACATGTATTCCAATAGGACCGGTAACAAAACAAAACATTCCCGAAAAACAGAAAAAGAATTTACGATTCCACAATGACACATAAAATAAGTTTTCACAAAAGCTTCTTTAATATGGCATAGTTTCAGTGATTGGTCAGAGATACACTCGTTGATATCATTAACTGGAAGAGTGATAATGAAGGAAAAAACAGTTCTTCTGAGAAGCATATTAAACAAGTCAAAATCTTCCAACATATTTATTGACACAATTGAGAACATGTTTTATTCATCAGATACAGTGAGTTCCCCAACTTAATTTTGAGGCACAAATTCAGGTCATGTTATGACAATGAAGTATAGTTTGCACTTTAAGATCAAACCTAATCGGTTTCAATACTGTACTTATAGAAACAAATCTATGAAACTGTTATGTTATAGTGTGTGCCTGTGTGGCAACCTAATTTTTAGAAAGACCTTAAAGCCACTCAGATTGGACCTGTATCTCTGTCAAGCAGATCCCCAAAATCTGTAGACAGGTTTTCGTAATATTGTTGTACCACCAACACGGAGGCTGTTGTTGAAAATTCTGATGAGGTCAACAAACACCCGACAGGTCCTAATTCTGGGGATTCAGTGTTCCTATTCAAAGCTAAAGCTAGTTCACCCTCAGGCAACCGGCCGACCAGAAACAGATCGCATCGATTATGTTCACCAATAATGCCAACGGTTTCCGCAACATTTCTGACAAACTTTTCCTCGTATGTTATAGAGCAGTTATTGGACTGTGAGTCCTTGAATTCAGTTAAAAACTCATCGTCTTGAGAAACCAATTTAGCAGAAAGATCAGCATTTCTCTCAACTGGGATAATTTCTCGAAGAGACTCTAATTCAACTATGAATCGGATTACGGTCAATCTGATGCCGGGGTGCTCAGCCATGCGTGCCCCGTAAGCAAGGGCTTCACGATCGTCACGACCACCAAAAAAGAGGACGGTTACAGAGTAGGAGACATTGCTTGCAGGCACATGCGTTGTTCCACCAAGTCCACGATCAACAAATATCCCTACTGAGCACATAGCATGCTTGAGAACCCTCATGTTGACTCCATGGAAGTCAGTTCGAGTGGTCTCCAAAGAGCCATCCAACCTTTGGTGCTTGTGGAATGGCAAAATAATGATTGCTGCTCGCTTACCCTCAGCAGTTGTGCAAATGTCTTCATGCATGTCAGAGAGAGAAGATATTGATATCATTGGCCTTACAGACACCTGGCTTAGCTGACAGAATGTCTCAAAAGCCACAACTACTTGGTTAGAATCTGTACGCAATCCTTTGTTCCAAAAGGGTAAGCCATTCCTTCTAGCCTTGTGTACCATTAATATTGCTGAAGACCTCTCTGAGAGCTCCTTGAGGTGCATCGCATATACACATAGTCCCTCACGCTTATCCATTCCTCTGGAAGCCTCTAGAAGATTTATAATAGAAGGGATGCTTCTAGAGCTATGGAAACAAGCCAATATCCGAAGTTGCGTGTTTGAGTTTTTCCTCTCAATTGTTCTGTGCTTGTAATCAGTTTTTCTTCCTCTTCTAGAAGGCTTATAAATGGCCATGACTATTGGAGTGGTGATGAAAGTTGTAAAGAGAGCCATTAGAACCATAATAGCAAATGTCTGATCATTCAGTACCTGTTATAGATCACAGTATTTCAATTAACTACTTGATAATAAAGACAGTCGAGAATGATATAGAAACACAGAACCACATCACTAAATAAATTAGTACTATCAAAAACTTGCCTTTCTATCTTTGCCAATGTTGAGGACGATGAGCTCAACCAAACCTTTACTGTTCATTAGAAACCCCATTGCGAGAGCCTCAGTCAGAGGCATTTTGCAGGAAAGAGAAACCAGAACAGTTCCGACAATCTTTCCAATGCAAGCTGTGATTATGACCAACACCAGAAGACCCCATGATTGAAGCCCCTGAATTGTAGCTACATTCGTTTTCAGTCCACTTGAAACAAAGTATAAAGGAAGGAAGAGTCCAGATACAAGATCCTCAACCTTTTCCACTAGTGCACCTGCAAGGGGCTCATCCTTTGGAACAAGGATTCCTATCACAAAAGCTCCAAACATGGCATGAATTCCAATAGCATCAGTAACAAACCCTGCTGCAAGCACAATTGCTAATGTAGCACAAATATATGTCTCATCCACTGGTTCACCTTGATGGCAACGCTTGCCTATCCATTTAAATATTGGTGGGACAATGAGAAACGAACAAACGACAAAACCACACCCAGAAAGAAAGACCCAAAACGAGACAATAGGAGAGACATTGTTGCCAGATAGTGCAACAGCGAGGGCAAGTAGAATCCATGCAGCAACATCATTGACTGCTGCGGCTGACATAGCCATTCTCCCAAGATCTGTTGTTAAAAGTTTCAATTCTGCCAGTATTCGGGCAAGGACAGGAAAAGCAGTAATTGAAAGGGCAACACCCATAAATACGAAAAATGCAGTCCCATTCACACCTTTCGCAATGGTCTGTCGAAGGACATATGATGTACCAATTCCTATTGTAAATGGGAGGCCAATTCCTGCCATAGCAATGGCAAGGGCATTCTTTCCAGTCCTACGAAGGGATCTAGGATCCAATTCCAGGCCAGCAAGGAATAAAAAGAACAGAAGACCAAGATTAGCAAGAGTGTCCAATACTGTGATACTCTTAGGTGGAAAGATTGCCTGCAGATAGTCCTTGTTTCTTCCCAGAGCTGATGGTCCAAGTAAAATTCCTCCCTGTCGAAAACAGAAAAACAAAATTCATATACAATACAACCAAAATATGCAAATTGCGAAGTTTAATCAGTACACAACACACTATAAAGTCAATCCCAAATTCTGTATAAATGAAAACTAAATTGAAATAGCATGAATTTAGTAAAAGAGAGAAAATAACTTACAACAATCTCTGCGATCACTCGAGGTTGTCTTAACGGCCTTAACAAAATAGAAAGACCCCGAGTGACAATTAAAACCACACAAATCTGCAGAATGGCAAGAGGGAGTGCAAAATCAAGAGGATTATCTCCTTGGAAGACTCCATTTGAAGTAGCCTTCATTGGATGTGGACAAGTCTGTCCTATGGTACCATTGGAAGCCATTATACCAATCAGAGAAACTGAACACTCCTACAAAAGGACGCACAGATTCCGAATACTCAAGTAGCAATATTAGATGAAGAAATTCAAACCCACAAAGTAGCTAAAATTCATTCAGACTGACATAAAGAAAGTTCAAATTCACATAAAGACGGCCCTTTTCTTGAATTGAGGAAGCTTACCAAAAAACTCAAGATTATACCAAAAGTACTTGAATTCAATGTTTTCAAGCGAATTGCAAACTACTTTAAAACTCAAAACATACACAAAAAGTCAGATCTTCAAATTTTCAAAACTAACCTTATTCTCAAGTTGGAACTATCCAGTAATCACCTTAGAATCACGATTAGACTCGGATAGATCACCCCATAAAATCCTGATTCACATTAACAACAAATTGTCTTCAACTTTCATCACATACATTCGAAATTGAATATTCAGTTGGATAAAACATCAAGCATAGTATATACCATCAAGATTCAAGAATACCCAGATGTTAAGTCAATCTCATATAGCTAAAATATTCAAGACTTGGGTTCAATGTCAAATAGTTCTGACAAGAATATCTAGTTTAGTAATCTATGACTTCATCACTAACTAAGAAATATAAGAGACAAAGCCTTATCATGTAATCCATGACTACCAATATATCAAAGTATATAAAAAGAATTATTTAATAATATGGTTATGTGTGAACGCACCTGAGTCCTGATGGTTTAAGGAAGATCTTGAGGATGTTTCACGGAAGTTGAGAGGCTACCAAACTCGATCTTGTCTTTTTTTGATGATATATTTACTCTGTTTCTTGTTTCAGTTTCAAAGAAGCAACAGAGTAGCATGTTAGCGGTGAAAGTTAAAACAAAACATCAAGTTTGTGTAATTAATTAATAATATTAATAATACAGTATCTTTTAAAGAGATAAAGTAAGAATATTTTTGTAAAAATTACGAGTTGAACAGAATTGATAACTGTTAAATCTTTCCGCCACGTTACCACCGAAAGTGAAGAATCTAGATGCCGACACAAAAATTTAGTGTTTGTGTTTATATTTTGAGTACACGATGTCGTGTCGGTTTTGTTTTTGTCCTTTGACACACGACACAACACGAGGTACACGAAATAAATATAATTTTATATCTAAATATTAATATTTAATTATAAATATGTATATTTATAATAAATATGTGTATATTTTCTTTTAAAATAATGTATAGTTTATAATATTGTAAGTATAAATGATTTAAATATATATTTCATATAGTTCTGTAAATTTTTTCCCCAGAAATCTAATATTTACAGTAATTTATATATTTATTTATATTTATATTTATATTTAAATTCGATTTTACACTAAACACGACACGAAAACAGAGGTACACAACATAAAAATACACGAACGTCAAACGGGTCGATTTTGTGTTTGGATTTTGAATACACGACACGAAAGTACACGATCCGAACGAATTGTCAGGTCCAATCCTTTGTCTCCTTCTGGTGTCTGCATATATATCCCTTCTTTTTTATTGGTCAAGTTTTTTACCTCCGTTTAAGATAAGAGTCTATTTATAGATGCGCTTAGAACTCCCGGATGTATAGTTTGTTTTATCAAAAAATTTAGTATTAGTTGTTTCTCAAACAAATGTAGGGGTGAATTTCCTTGATATACTAATATCTTTGTTTTACCCAAAAAAATTCATTATATAGAATTTACTTTTAGTAGATTAAATATTATATAAGAAAACATTTCAATTTTTTAATATTATTTTAGGTATAAATAAATTATATTTTATTTTTTAATTTAATAATATCAAATATTTGTTTTCAAAATTTTAATTAATTATTTAATATAGAAAATATGAAAATATAAATTACTATATAATATTATATAAATATCATATAGAAATATTAGTTGATTATGTACTATATATAAAAAATTTAATAATAAAAATGTACATTATATAAATTTGAAGAAGTTTAACGATGAGAAACTATTTAAGAAAAACTAAGGAGATGATATAAATCGTGCAAGATAAAGAACTGACTAATAAAAAAAAAGAAGATATATAAAGACACACAAAAAGGATACAAAAGATCCAGCAATTGGGACATTAAACCAAAATGAAACCAAATATGTAAAGCACGTAATTCGCAATATTAAATCGAGCAAAATTAAAATATAATTAATCCGAAATCTTGTTATAAAGATAGCTATTACTAATCGTTAACCTAAAATAAAAAAAATAGTAACTAGCATCTATAATTCACAATTAATCACAAAATCAATAGACGGTTTTAATAAGACACTATTCTTCAAAATTATAATAGTAATTTGTAAAATATTCGTAAAACAATCCAACCCTAAATTTATATTTTAAAAAAGTTTAAAATTTGAAATAAAAATAAAACTATTACAAATAACAAAGTCTTCCTCTATGATACATTTTGGTGGTGACGACATTTTATTTTTATTCGTTCGCCACACTTTCTTAGTGATGAGGATATAAAGTTCAATTATTTGTCTTTGATAAATTAAAAATGCACACTTGTGCATATCTGTGAGTATCCTAAGACTAGAAAGAACTATAACAAAAATTATGAACATGTTCAAATATAAGACAATTGCCCTGATACATATTTATTTCGTTTTATTATTGTCTTAAAACATTCTTATGTCTTATTTCTTGTATAGTTTAGAACAATATATATAATATCTTATACGGAAATCAGAAAATCACATACTCAAAATATTCTTTTTGAAAATATTAAAATCAGTCAAAAAATACTTAAATCAAACCATACAAGCTGAATAATTCAGGTAATCTTAAATCATATATCTAATCAACCAAAATTTTCTCATATCAAAATGTGACCATCACCATCTCCTCTACTTAGAATGATAATTGATTGTTTTGACCCTTTAGAGGATATTTTCTGAAAAAACTTAAAACATAAAAGTTGTAGATAACACAAGCTCTTTTTTAAAAGATATGGATCGTCAAACGGAACTTATAATAAATCAGTCATTCAATCATCCGTTGACTAAGAATTTAAAGAGAAAAAATAAACCTGAATAAATTTTGTAATTCAAAAAATAGTTCAAAACATAATTTCAAAACTAAACAAAAGTTTTAGAGTATTGAAAGAAATTTCCGCAATATTAAGAATCACAAAAAACTACTCCCTCCGTCCTTCTGATTTCTATACACTTTCCTTTTCGGGATGTCTCATTCAATTCTATACATTTCAAAACTTTCCCAAAATAGTAAATATTTATAATACAAAAATTAATGGGTCCCACTAATTTACCTACTTTTCTTTCTCTTTCTCATTACCTTACATTACTTTATACACTTTTCTTAATCTCCGTGTCAAAAAAAACGTATATATCCCAGAGGGACGGAGGGAGTAACAAATTTTGACAAAAATTGAATTCATTACAAAATTTACAAGATAGCTTTGTGAGGATAAAATCCTATGAATTTTCAATAACAAAGATGATGAACGTCTTGGCAGCTCACAAAAAATGGAGTGAGGCAATAAATCAATATTTAAAGTTTTTTTTTTGAAAAAGGAAAATAATTTAATAATGAAAAGCCATACAGATATAATCGAAATTGAACAAACGCAGAATTATATCGCCGTTGAATCCTTCCTTCTTCGGTAGGCAACTAAACGATTTTTTGAAGAGATATGTACATGCTGTAATACTCTCAATGTTGTTTTGAGCAATCGACCATAAATGCATCACCATACAAACCTTTATCACTGAATCAACATCATGAAAATCCCGCAGATCTGTAATCCCGGACATGATGAACACACAAAACCCAAACAAAAATCAAACTCTCACAGATGGAGAGACCAAACAAAACCCAAATAAATTGGGAACTTATTGAAGAAAACAAGAGATTAACTAATTAATAGTAAGAAAAGAAGACAAGATTGGGGCTTTGCACCGGTGAAAACCGATGGAAGCCCCTCAAATAAAAGAGACGGTGGCTACTTCAAGGTGAGAGAAATTTAGGGTTTCAAAAAAAAAAATGCCTACACTCCTTATTAATATTTAAAGTTTTGAAATCTTAATTTTAAAGTTACCATTATTTGAATACAAGTCTTATCCATATCTTTGCTTCATTAATATTCAAATTTAAATCCTAATTATATTCCAATTTTACTTTTTTCATTATAAATTACATGATATTACAAAATCGAAGAAACCAAAGTCATTGACATTCATAATAATAATAATAATCACGTAATGGATTGATGTTAGTACTAAAATATAAAAGTTATTATATTACCATATTAAATCATTAGAATAGCTTCGTTGAGAAGATATATACTATTTAACCTTGGGCTAGATATAACTAGCTACTACCCGGTCTGGTAGCATAAACTTAAAGATGATGTGGTAGTGCAAGGGTACTTTCTTTGTTGCACTGTGATGAAGATAGAGGCATCTTTGGTCTCAAATAAAAGGTTAAGAACATAGCAAAACAAGAATGAGAAAAACGTGTTCATCAGGTATGTATAAATGAAACAAGACTAAATGTCATCCATTATTCAAGAAGTTGTACCGTTTAAAGGAATAACAACAATTTTCATTAAAATTCGTGATTGAATGTTGAAATATATAACATTAAATTATAATTATTTTCTTTAGAATTTTAATAGATAATTGGAATCTTTAACTATGTGTTATAACCGATAATCAGTCGTGAGATAGCACCAGATAATATCGCAACATGTCTAAAAAGTTTTGGGATCCAAGGCATACTTTCGACCAATTTAGCTATACTAACAACTCGGCCTCTTACACTACGTCCGATTATCAAATTAGTTAAGGTTTCAGCATAATTAACAAACTTAAATCAAATCAATATTATCGTAATATATAATAATCTTTATAAATGGATCAACATTTCTAGATATTTAGCTAGACTAACGCCCCTCTTACACTAGGTTCCAATTATCAAATTAGATGCGTAAAAAGTTCTTTTCATAGTACAGTTTCATAATATAACAATTAATAAGAAATAATATGAAAAATTATGCGAGTATTCACATGTCAAAAAATAATAATTATAAAAATAAGATTTGTATGCTCTAAATAGATAAATAATTCATGAAATTGTTTACAAGAAATGAATCAATTACCAACAAAACAATACAAGAATAATTATATTTGTATAATACACAAGTCAAAAATAAGATATGTTGGATATAAATCTAAATAAAATTTTAAAATTATATTATATATAGAATTATATAATATATTATAATTTTAAAATTATAATATATATATATATATATAATATAATTTTAAAAATCAATTGTGAACCTAAAGCGTCGGTTAAAGTATTCAACTGACGTAAAAAGTGCTGAACAAATGACATTTTGTATCAGTTAAGCTAACAATTGATGTATTTATATGTATATGCGTCGGATCTGCCTTTAACCGATGCTAAAGGGGTGACATGAAAAGGTATTTTTATACTAGTGCTAGTTGAAAAACGGAACAAACACATTCTTGTAAAAGCTCAAAGAATAGGCTAAAGAACATTGTTGGGTATCAGCCCATTACAATGGTATCATGAGTTTGGGTGATCCAAAACATATATAGATAATAATTGTATGTTTAGACAATTATTATAAAAGATATGTCTTGGTCACAAAGTTAGAAGAAGTATTGTTGGGTATTCACCCAGTTAGAATTGGATTCTGATTTGAGTTGAAGATTTCAGAATTGGATTCCAATTGCAGTTAGGTATTTCAGAGTTAGAGTTAGATTCTGATTTAGCTAAGTTTGAGATGGCTATATATACATAGTCATATTGTGTTTGATAGGTGTGCTCAAGATTTAGACTTAGGTATCGCTTGCGGGCGGATGCTTGGGTAGTAGGCTTGAGTATCCAAGTTTGGTTGATTGTATTATTGATAATTGTTCTGATTAATAATACAAGTTGAGACATGGGTTTCCGCGTCAAATATATTGTTTTGTGTGTGATTTGCATTAGAAATTGAATCTCGTGTTTTATCCCTAACAAACATGACCACTAGATTCTGGGTTTCAATACTTTTATAGAAAAAAAACTTAAAATTTGCAAATAATATATATTTACTGCTTTAATTTGGTTGAAAGTTGAATTATGTCAAAGATAATCAATAAAAACAAATTTGTGACTTCCTATATATTTGTGTTATTCAAATGACATGCTTGCGTATATTCTTTAATTGTGTGAAAGTATAAAATCATACGACTACTATTTTAGTTGTATATTTAGATTTTTAAATTTACAATGTGCAAGTCACTTTTGGGCTTGTTTAATAGTCTTTACGCTTTCTTTTCATAATATGGGCTTATGTTAGTTTTTGAACATTAAATTCTATGTATGGCCGACCAAAATTATTGGGGGCCCAATAAATATGTAACATCTATTTAAAGCATCCTCTAGTGTACCAATAAGAGACTACGGTAGGGTTAGGGTTCGTAAAAGTTCTCTCGAGTCTCTTGTTAGTCTATTGGCTGGACGCCGCCATCTCACAACACCTTTTTATTTATAGTCCAACAATCGACCAACAACAATCGATAAACATCTTGTTATGGTGTTGTTTGTTCGTAATTTTACTTGATAGGGTGAAAACTGCCTCATATGTGCTTGGTTTTTCTACTATACTCGTTCAATGCTTGCATCCCGATTTTTTCGAGATACACTTGTAAGTAATTGTCAATTATTTTTTGGAAATAATAACACAACACACACATATGGATGCACGCATCAAAAGTGATGATTTACCCAATTTGAAGGATTCTTACTATTCATTATTTTAATTAGATTTATGTTGAACAGATTTTTTAGATCTTGTTGCGCACTCTCGAAATTTTTGTTTTAAGTTTGGTTTTGTGGTTATGAAGATAAACTCAAATTGAATCAAAATCATTTATATATAATGCATTATTTTTATGCTTGAATTTTAGATCCGATGTGATTTACATTTGTATTGATTTTAATCAATTTTTGGGTATTTTTTCGGATTGTATATATTATTGAATTATTTAAAACTCCAATATCCATGATTAATTTTAGATTTTAGTTTTGCATTATGATTTGGATGATTTACCGTTGTCATTGATTTGCATTTCTAGATCTTGATCAACAAAAATTAATCTTAAAAAAATAGTTGAAAGTACCATAATAGAGTGAAATTTTAACAATATTTGTCATGAACTTTTTCCAGAATTAGTCATGTGTACTGTTTTTTTAATCTTCAACTGATTCGTAAAAGTATTGTATTATTAAAGTCACTCACCAATTTTTATATCATTTCTAGGAAATAATGAAGAAAATGCTCCAAGAATTATTGAGATCAAGTTGGTATACAGCAGGTAATATTCCTTTATATTTTATGTTCTTTATTCTGTTTCAATTCATACTCGACATGTAATTGTTTCTCTATGGGAAGTTCATCTTATGTAGTTGTTATTATCATTATTGTTAATATATTATGTGGTTAATTATGTTAAAATTTATGCATGTCATGTTTTATTATACAAATCACATGTATTATATAAATATTATGACACCAAACATATGTACTAGTACTATGTTAACTATACCTATATACTTTGTGCTTGTATTTTTAAAAAAATATTATATATTACATTTAAATTTCGTAAAATATCCATAATCCAGTTATAATTAAATATCACAAACTTACATCAAAGGAGCACTAAAAAAGACTTTCAAAAATAATAAAAAATGCGATTCCATGGTTCAATGTACACAGGGACGGAACGAGGAATTTGGATTGGGACGAGCTTGACAAGTGAATAACGAAGGAAAATCTACTTTCATTCATGCTAGGAATCGAAAAAAATGAGAACGGCACCCAGTTAATCAGCATTCTCTGTTCTATTTTCTGAATCTACTTGATTATATTGATTTTGGATGTAGTTAATAGTGGGTTTGGGTTTACTTAACACATAAATAACATAATATATATAACTTCTAAACCTTTTCTAGAAAAACTTCCCTGACTTAAGCCCAGGGAAGCCCTCTGTACATTCGTCTCTGAATGTACAAAGACAAGAATTCTCTCATTCGACACAAAAGTCTAATGAATGTAGTAAGCATTTGTCGCACATTTTACTTTGATGTCACATTATTGATACTTATCGTATGCCTTTAGCGGAGATCGCTATGCTGCATGCAAAATAGAAATCCAACGAAATCCTAAAAAATAAAACGTAAATAAAACCATACGTTCACGTGAAAACTTCACACGTGGACTTGTTGGACCCGAAATAGCATGCGGGTCTATCTTTCTGTAGTTATCATCAGTCTTTCATCTCTCAATCTCTGTAAAAATTAAGAAAAAAGGTGACATTTACAGTTTCACCAACTTCTGCTACAATTTCTCAAATGTACAACCACAATATGTACCATGGATATGGATTGATGGTAACTCTGTCACCTCAAATCTGTAACTTTCTTTTTGTGCTATGCTTTCACAGTGTACTTTCTATTTAGATGAATATTGTATGTATGTTTGGTCTTTTTCTTCTGGGTTTTTAGAAAGTTGGTGGATTGTTTATCTTATTTATTCGGTGGATTTACCAGTTTTGTATTGATTTGTTGTTTTCAGGGGTACCCAGTTTATGGTAACAGTGAATGGGATGGTTATCATTATTCCTGTGGATCCGATGAGGTATGTTTCTATTTTAGATTTCTTGTTTTGTTATGCGATTAATTACGGAAATTTAAATATTTTTGATACAGGGTGAAATATGTTCTTTGTTGATTTTCTTGTTTTGTTTGTGTCGATAAGAGTAATTACAGAAATTTAAATATTTCATGCTTCGGGTTGAATGTGAAGTGTGCACTAAATATGCTCTAGCTTGATTTTCTTCTATTTGATTAGTCCTGTACAGAACTGTTTGTAGTTTTATCAGTTTAATTTTGTTGATGCTTTGCTATTGTGAATTATTGTTTTGTTGTTGATTTAGGATGGTATGTACTGCCATGTTTTTTTTTTTTTTTTCATTTTGATTAATAAAAAGAGTCAATTTTACAAATTCGCACTTTTTTAGCATCTGTTTGGTTTGCAAATGAATGCCTTTTCTTATAGAACATCTTGTTATGGTGTGTTTAATACTCCCTCCGTCCCCTCCAATTCTTATCATTTGGAGAGGAGTGTTCGACGCGCATTTTAAGACTCATGAAAAATATGGTTCTATAACTTATTTTTAAAATTTTCTTTTTCTGAATAAAAGTTTAATGTTTGAACTTTTATTCAGAAAAGAAAAATTTTAAAAATAAGTTATGAAACTATATTTTTTATGAGCCTTAAAATGCGTGCCGAGCAGTCCATTTCAAATGATAAGAATTGGATGGGACGGAGGGAGTATGATTTATATCTCAGTTAATATCTGTTCTGGATTTTGATTATACAAACTTTCTGAGAAGAGAACAAGATAGCCATGTTTAATTTTGCTGCAGATTGGTACTAATATTATAGAAATGTCGAATGAGCTACTAGGGACCTTTTCCCCCATGGAGGGAGTAATTCGATACATGTGCTGATAATTAAGTGAACACCCTTAGTGAATGGCGGTTAATGTATCCACAACTTCTGGTAATTTTAATGGGCTTCTAGGTGTTAAGATAATCTTGATAGGGTTGTAATTCAAGCCAAATGGAGTTTTCGATTATGGAGTTTTGAAGATTGTGTATGCTCCCACACATAAACCTGACGATGGGCTTGAGTTTGAACTTTGAAGGCATTAGGCATCATCTTCAGATATAAGTCTTGATAAATCTTATAAAGCCTAGCATATATGACTGTTAAAAATGTTTTGGCAACTTATTTAACTGGCTAGTACGGCGTACTGCAGTCTGGAGCCTAGTTTTGTTTATACGTTCGCATTGGGGTCATGTGGTGTGTACAAGTCATTTGATGGAGATGTTAATAGAATTACAGGTATATAGGATATTAAGTTCTACGCCGTCCAGATATCTTCATCAAATTGTCTGAACTTATGAAGTAAAACTGCATTTCCCAACCCAACTGTTATCAGAACCACCGAGCTAGAAGAACTAATGTAGTTTGCAACTCAGTAATATTTGACTCGGTATTGATTTGTCAATTATCACTGCCTTGCTTGCATTATAAATTTGTATTAGCAACTTGATGCTTACAATTGTTCATCTGCTTTCATAATAAGTTCTACAGTGCTATCCTGCAACCAAGTTATTTTGTTTTTGGTTGTGATGCTAGTAGAAATTAGTGTGTATGTTATTCAGGTTGGTGATATCTTGTTCTTGGTTGGAGTAGAATGCTAGAAATTGCTCATAACATGTTAAATTTAAGAGAACATTTTTTTTTTGCATCTCTTCGCAACAAGCTTTTTCCATCTTAATAACATGTCTTGGTTACTTTTCAGGATGCTCCCAACTTATTCTTGGCTGGAGGTGCATCTTGGTCATATGATTATGACTTTGCTCACAGCAGAATTGGCACAGGAGTATTCATTCCCAAGCTGGATCAAGGAACTGGAGTATTCCATCCAAAGTTGGAGCTGGTAGAGAAGACCAAACAAGAAAGCAATCCTGTCAATCCCGACAGAGTTGAGCAGGAAAGATATCTTGGGGATCCTAACAGAGTTGCACAAAAATGCAATCTTGCGAATGCCAGCAGAGTTGATCAAGAAAGCAATACTTCAAGTCTTGATTCCCTTCCTGATGAATTGCAAGAGCTGGTATTGACTTTTCTTCCGCTTTCCAGCATTATTGGGTCTTCTTGTGTTTGTAAGAAATCGAAGCAGATTGTGCTCTCGGGGAAGTTGAGGATCAACTCTGCTGAACGTTTGTCCAAGCCTTGGTACTTCATGTTCAAAAACTTTGATGATCCCCTTGGTAATATATACGACCCTCTACAGCGCCATTGGTATGATTTTAAATTCCCTTTTACAATAAAGCATACCTGGAAATTTGCTGCATCCTCTGGTTTGATCTGCATGATGGAGGAAACTGATTGCAATTTCGAGATTTACATATGCAATCCCATGACTAGAAAGCACATAAAATTGGAAAAACATTTAGGTGCACCAGAGTCCACTTATAGCAGTCTTGCCTTTTCAGTCAATAAGCCTTCAAATGCATACACCATTGCAATTGTGAGGTCCTGGCAAGCCCAAGAGAGTTTTACTCATTGGAACACCTCAATTCACATCTATAATTCAGAGAAAATGATGTGGTTGAGTCCTTTTGTAGAAACATTAAGTGGCTGGCGAGCAGGATGTGACAGCATTATTGTTGATGGGGCTCTATATTTCGTGGTTACAAAAATTGGCCTGACTAATTGCCATGCTTTGTTACGCTATAATTTGGATAACTCATCTCATAACTGCAACCTAATCAAAACTTTGACCCCCATTCCATTCTCCCTCACTTGCGTGCGCCTGATGTACCTCCAAAACAGGATTGTCATGGTGGGAGGTCTCGGTAGTCATGATGTTCCAGAAAAGATCGGCATATGGCAGCTTAAGGGTGCAGAGTGGGAAGAGGTTTCATGGGTGCCTGACACTTTCTTTCAGGGATTCGGAGAAATAGATGATGTTTTTGCAAGCAGCGGTGCTGGTGATCTTATCTACATCCAAGCCTATGGATCAACATCAGTTCTTATCTTTGATATGAAGTCGGAAGTATGGAAATGGTGCCAGAAAAGGCCTCTGTGTAGGAGGTATGCCCTTGAGCTTTTCTCAGGATTTTGCTTTGAACCCCGGCTTGATATTTCACCCTGATCTAGCAGCATAAATACTTAGTTGTAATAGCAGTGTTAGTCATTTTCTGTTCAGCCTCCTGCGCGGATTTCTTCATCAAATAATTTGTACTGTCAAAAAATTCTGGAGACGATGATTATTTCATTTATCTGTAATTTTTTTTAATGATAATCACACGTTAAATAACAATGAGACGTAGCATCTGTTAAGTTCTTTCAGCATTGTTCCAGTTTCTCAGTAAATTTCCTAATGCATATTCAAATACTATTAAGCATAAATTTATTTAAGAAATTGTTACATATTTATTCTATACGTAAAAGTAGTAAACCTTAAAGTTGTGGCCAAAGTTTACATCAAGTTATAAAAAGTTGGCAAGATTTCCAAATTCTCAGAAAGGCGGCCAAATTTTTTGTAACTCGGTGTAAACTTTGTTCAATTTTTTGTAACTCGGTGTAAACTTTGTCCACAACTTTGAAGTTTACTCTACATAAAAGCATTGGCATTTGGGGTACTAGTGTGTGCAAACTCAACTGGTTGCTGCAATGTAAGAACAAAGGTTGAGTCTTTTAAGGGAAGATCTGAAGAAAGCAGGTTCTCTGTGTTAACAAGCAAAGTTAAGTTTGTAAAAAGAAGGGAAACTGTCTGCTCTATTCCTGACTTTGCAAAATTTCAGATAATTTTTGTGGGTGGATCTTATGGGGTATAGCATCTAAATAGCATATTGCATCTGGAGCTCACTGACTAGTCTGCAACATAAAAGATGCACTCCACAGTTCAGTTCAGTGTGCACTTTGTGATTAGATTACATGCAATCACCTCCGGGGCATAGATAAATAAATATTAATTGACGATTATTTGAACTTGACCAAAAAATTATTAAACCCTGAAATGCAATTTGACTGGAAAACTATTAAAATAAACTCGAACTCATGTCAAACATAAATTTTAACTTTCCCTATCACCTAAAAATTTAATAATCTACCTATTGACAAGAATTGAACGCAAGACCTCTTTAATTCATGTGCACCACTTAAACCACTTGAGCTACACAACCAATCAATGTGTTATTCAAAAGCATTAACCACATACATTAAAAATGTTGTATTTATATTCTTTTCAATATCTTATTTATTTAAGATAAGTTATTATTTCAGGTATATTGAAAAAGAATCTGAATAATAAGGCTCGAATCATGATTCCACTTTTTAAAAATGGATATAATTCATATCCGAATAAAAATGAACAAATTCAAATCTAATTTAATAGTTTAAACGAGTACTAATTAATACGATATTATAGAAATTTTAAGTAATGAATGTCACAGGTTCGACTCCCGAAGGGAGCGATATTTGTGATTATGCCTCCTGGGCCAGAGCCTGTCGCTTAAGCGGTTTACCTTGGTTCACGTGGTTTGCAGGCTATCACGTGAGCTCATTCGCTTAAGCGGTTTACCTTGGTTCACGTGGTTTGCAGGCTATCACGTGAGCTCGTGGGTTTACCCAGTGCGCACCCAAAGGGTAGAGGCGGCGGGTTTCCACGTAAAAAAAAAAAAAGAAGAAATAAGCTAAAAAACTAAGATTTTAGTGAGCATCTCTGAAACAAAACGTTGATGGGCTTTCAACATGGACTATGTCATATTAAAATTTATTATTATAAAAAGTAATTTATAAAGAGATTACAATATTTTGGAAAACACTAAATAAGGTAATTAAAATAATATTCTTATTTAGAATATTTTTTATTTGAAACTTATGAATTCAGAATTGGACATGTAACTAAATATGTTTTAAAAATATATAGATATAAGAATAATGTCAAAGACATAAAATTTGGTGTCAGAATATATATCTAAATGATGTAATTTTAATGATATATGAATTTGAAATATTATAACTTGTGATATAAAGTTGATTTTAGGGAAATTCTATATTGTTAATCAAAAATCAATCAGATAATAATAAAAAGCGTTTACGAGACCTACTAAAAAGAATTGAGTTATAAATTTTCCTTGATTTATTTTCAAAAAAAAATTACTTGGTTAAAATAAAATAACACAGAGAAATCATTATTATTACTAAAACAAAGCCCACCTTACATCAGCACTGCCACATGTCACCTTCTCCTTCAATTAGTGACATCATCTTCCACTAATCATTTCACCAATTAACTTATTTTCTCTTTCTTATTAATTATAAATTTTTTACTAATTTTCTCTCATCCTCATTTCTCACATACTTCACCATTATTTTTAATTGCAAACTAATGTAAATTCTCTTACATTCTCCTTTCTCATCTAAAATCTTAATTTCATATTATTTTATTTTTACAAATACTTATCAATTATTTTATATTTTAAACTCAAAAAATTAACATAATTACGAACATTCAAAATTTTCAAATTATCACTTTCAAATTTATGTTTAAAATTGTAATCATACTTATACAAATAAATATATGATATATAAATTGAAAATATATATACTCCATCCCTTCACTTAAAACTTATATTTTATATAATTTTAAAAGTCCAACTAACCCACTTATAACTTATAGTACATAAATATAATCATATTATAAAAAGTGTGAAAAAATATCATTAAAAATTATATTTGATTTATCTATCATATTTAATTTCAACATTTGTAAAATAGTGAATTAAAATTGTATAGTTTGTAGGCAAACTTGAGCAATGGCCCTTCAATATATTATAACCACTTTTTTGTGAAAAATATGGAGTAATACGAATAGGAAAAGGGAAAAAGTTCCAGGAACTAAAATCATATAAATTCTATACTCATAAAACAAAGAGAATAATATATGGTTTAAGTAAAATGGTTTTTTAAATCATTAAAAAATGTGTTTCGGTTAATACCTTTTTTATTGATGTATAAATAGAATTTTTATTTAACACCATTGAATAAGATCTTAATAATTAATCTCTGTAAAGTAATAATTAGAAATCGTACCTAATGTATATTCTTGAATGAAATTAAATTAATTTATTTTCAATTTATATAGTAAACCGTGTTGTCTCCGGTTATAATATAATAAACATCGGCTAACATTATTATCCTGTGTCATTTTTTCAATTTTTGGATATTTAATATTATACATGTATTTAACACCAATTATTCTGTTAGTTTCAAAAACTAATTAGAAACCGGCCTTAATGTATATTCATGAATGAAGATAAAATAATTTATTTTCAATATTTAATAAATTGTGTTACCAACGATTATAATATAATTATATGTGCTTTTTTAGAAAGATTATAATAATTTGTCTTAACGTTTAATTTTAATATAGTGTTAATATCATTTCTGCATTTCAAAATAATAAAAATATTAATTTCATAGATAAGAAGACATAATCAACAAAAATAATATCAATTATTTAGAAAGATGAGTACGCAAATATTTTTATTTTTAAAATATACAATAATATTTTTATTTAAACCGTGCATTTGCACGAGACTAATCTTTTTTTTTTTTTTTTTTTTTGAAACGCAAGGAGACTAATCTAGTAAGCTATATATATTAAAGTCTTAAAATTGTAATTTTTAATATGCCATCGATCAATATATGACATACCAGTTAAAAAAATAATTCAAACTACAATTAAATAATTAATCATTTACAAATTAATCCAAAAAAAATAATTGATTTTGAACCGGATAATCTGACGCGATACAGTGAAAACTAATATCTGATTAACGGAAGTAGAATAAAAATAGTTTTTTTTTTCATAATCCAGAATATTGGATATCAAATATTTAAATTAATCTTTAACAAATGAACATGATATGCTATATTGCTCACCCCTAAGAAATACGAGTATCAAAATATTTAAAAATTTAAATTTGCACAAAGCTAAAAAAAATATATACACAACTAATTGAGCTAAATATTGCATGTCTTTTTTAACTTTATGGGATGTGACTTATATCTACTCTGTTTTTGCTATTTCAAATTCTAGGAAATCATTGTTTGAGATCTGGTTTATAACAATTACATGAAAAATCATTAAAAATTTTAATCATCAAGCTTAGAAAACTATTTATAAAAAATTAAAATTTAACAAGAAGCCGATATTATAACAGATTGTATCAAAATAATAATCTTCTAATATTTTAAATTAACAATAAAAATTTAAGACATTAAAGTACTTTACTGTCGATATGAAATTTAAAAGGTTAAACCACATTAAAAGTATCAGAATTTTTTGGGCACAGTTATAAGGTTATTAGTTGAAATTATACTTTTATAATAAAATATGGTATTGGTATGTTTAGTTGTTACAATTTCTATTTACGCAAAATGTGTGCAACATATGCTAAAAAAGACTATCTTGATGCTCTGCCCCATCATGTGTCACTTATCTATGACGTCCAACCTACGCTCAAAAAAGAAGAAATAAATGTAAAACAATGCACGCCACACATATTCTTCTAATGACGATTTTGAGCATCTCCAACCATGAAGACTCCTTAGTTAAAATCTTAGTTGTTATACCAAAAATAAAAATTATAGTTAATGGCTTCAAAAATTCACGCTCCAACCATCCCCACCTGTTATCTATAATTATAGCCAACCTCCAATGGATGACTATATTTGTCGATCCACTACAGATCTGTAAGAAATCAGTAGGATGATTACACATAACTTATTACCATATTAAAGTGATATATTCTATTTATAACAATTAAAATATTAATAACATACTATTTTTAAATTATAGCCAAGCAATATAGCCAATACCATCGGAGCAAAATGTCTTATAGGTTCAGCAAATTTTACATAATATCTTACGGGTCCAATTTAGCCAACGATTATAGCCAACACTGTTGGAGATGCTCTTAGGATATCGTAATTCAACATATCAAGAACAAGTTTTCATCAAAAATATGTTATGTTAGGTGAAATAATTTAATAATTTTCAACAATAAATTACAGATACTTTTAATGAGGTATAATATATAAATAATATGATGATGACCTCTATATCCTCACGAATTTGAATATGGAAAAATCAATTCAGTTGTAGTTTTTGATGCATAAATTTTTTAAAAATATAGTACTTATTATTATTATTATTATTATTATTATTATTACTATTATTATTATTATTATTAATGCTATTAGGTTGCAAATATAACATTTTCATATCTACTTATTTTGTCAAAAAATAATAAATTCATCAATATTATTTAATTTTCATATTTGTTATTAGGTTGCTCGAAACAATACGATGACACGTCAATATTATTTAAAACACAACATAAACTAGAGGCCCGTGTGAGACACGGGTTTTTATGCTAGTTTTTTTCTAATCATCTTACCAGTTACCAGTTTCAAATCTGCACACAAGAATTTATGCATTTTTGAAAAATATCACGATATAAAAATATCATCAAATTGTTCAAAATACTCGAGTCGTTCAATTTACAAACCTAATTATGTTAATGCCCGGTATAACTATGAAAAAAATATATTTATTATTTTAGTAACTAAAAGACTTATATACAAAAATAAAACTAATCCAGTGTTCTCTATTTTTTTATATGATACTCTCTTTGTCCCTTTTATTTTTTTAATTTTTTTTCACTGCTTGACACGCATCTTAATGCGTCTATAAAATATAGTTTTATTATCTTTCTCTAAATTTTTTTTTTTCTAAATAAAAATTTAAATATCAAACTTTTATTCGGAAAAATAATTTTATTAAAAAAGTTATAGACCTATACTTTATAAGGGCATTAAAATCCGTGCCACGCTTCCATCCCCCAGTGTTAAGAACTAAGAGGGACGGAGGGAGTATTAGTTAAAAATATTATTTTCAAATTTTTTTTTAAACAAAGATTTCAATTGACAAAAAAAAATAAATCAAAATATGGGCTTATGTTAGTTTTCAAACATTAAATTCTATGTATGGCGGACCAAAATTATTGGGGGCCCAATAAGTATGTAACATCTCTTTAAAGCATCCCCTAGTGTACCAATAAGAGACTACGATAGGGTTAGGGTTCGTAAAAGTTCTCTCGAGTCTCTGTGTTAGTCTGCCGGCTGGCCGCCATCTCACAACAGCTTTTTATTTATAGTCCAACAATCGACCAACCACAATCGAAAAACATCATGTCATAGTGTTGTTTGTTCGTAATTTTATTTGATAGGGTGATTACTGCCCCATATGTGCTTGGTTTTTCTACTATACTCGTTGAATGCTTGCATCCCGATTTTTTCGAGATACACTTGTAAGTAATTGTCAATTATTATTTGGAAATAGTAACACAACACACACATGGATCTACACATCAAAAGTGATGATATACCCAATTTGAACGATTTTTACTCTTCATTATTTTAATTAGATTTATGTTGAACCAATTTTTTAGATTTTGTTGCGCACTCGCATAGTTTTTGTTTTAAGTTTGATTTTGGTGTTATGAAGAGAATCTCAAATTGATATAAAATCATTTATATATAATGCATTATTTTTATGCTTGAATTTTAGATCAGATGTGATTTATATATGTATTGATTTTAATCAATTTTTGGATATTTTTTCGGATTGTATATATTATTGAATTATTTACAACTCCAATATTCATGATTAATTTGAGATTTTAGTTTTGCATTATGATTTGGATGATTTATCGTTGTCATCGATTTTCATTTCTAGATCTTGATCAACCAAAACTAATTTTAAAAAAATAGTTGAAAGTATCATAGTAGAATGAAATTTTAACAATATTTGTCATGAATCTTTTCCAAAATTAGTCATGTTTACTGTCTTTATAATCTTCAACTTGATTCGTAAAAGTAATGTATTATTAAAGTCACTCACCAATTTTTATATCATTTCTAGGAAATAATGAAGAAAATGCTCCAAGAATTATTGAGATCAAGTTGGTATGCAGCAGGTAATATTCCTTTATATTCATTAAACATATGCTATATTTGTGACCAACTCTATAAAATTGAAATTTATATTCTATTTCTAGATCATGTCCTTATTCGGTTTCAATTCATACTCGACATGTAATTGTTCCTCTATGGAAAGTTCATCTTCTTTAAGAGTTTCAAGTATTACAATTTCAATGATATGAATTTTAAATCCTTACATATATGAGAGACATTTATTCGTAGTGGAGGCATTTCAATCTCAGTTGAGCAAAATAGACATACTTATGTTCATTCTATTATCATCAGGTTAGGGATGGAAACCGGTCGGGTTTCTTAAGATCCAGACCCTATCCATTATATTTCGGTTCGGACGGGTCTGGGTCCTGAAAATGAAGATCCAGATTCGGTCTGTCGGGTTTTTTCGGGTTTCGGTTCGGGTTCGGGTCTGATTCGGATATTTTAAAAAATAAAATTAAAAATTATATATCTCTAAAAAAATGTGATTATTGATTTTTTTTATTTGAGAATATAAAAAAAGGAATTACAAGTTTCATGTAGTACAATAAACACGTGAAACATGTGAACTTAATTGTATACAATCATTTGACTTATCATTTACATTTTATTATTTTTATTATATTTAGATTTTTAATGTACAATAATAGAGAAAAATAAAATATTGATGAAATGAATATAAGTTATGTATTACGCATATAAAATTAAGTAAAATGTTAATATATTCATACCTAATAATTCACAATATTTCAATATATATATACTTTACTTTTAACATATAACACACACACACACACACATATATACATATACATATACATATACATATATATATATATATAATATTTTGTATCGGGTCTTATCGGGTTTCGGATTTTCGGGCCGGGTCTCGGTTCGGAATATCTGAGATTCAGATCCATATCCAAATTTTTTCGGGTCTAAAAATAAGATCCAGATTTGGATCCAGATCCAAAAAAATCAGGTTCGGGTAGACCCAATCGGGTCGGAATGGGTCGGTATCCATCGGGTCGAGTAAAACTGTCATCCCTACATCAATTCCCGTAATAGTTTTTTCTTCTTTCTATTTAATTGGCAATAATCTCTTTAGTAATGTAATTTTTATTTTGACAAGCTTGTGCTTGTAATACCCAATCAAATATCTTTACTAGTAAAGTTGCTTCGATCTCTTCATAACATTTAACCTTATTCGTTAAATATTTATTTCTTTATTCAAGATAATCTACTATCAATGTCATTATTTAAGTTCTTCATGTGTAAAATTGGCCTGACTAATTGCCATGCTTTGTTACGCTATAATTTGAATAACTCATCTCATAACTGCAACCTGATCAAAACTTTGACCCCCATTCCATTCCCCCTCACTTGCGTGCGCCTGATGTACCTCCAGAACAAGATTGTCATGGTGGGAGGTCTTGGTAGTCATGATGTTCCAGAAAAGATCCATGGGTACAGAGTGGGAAGAGGTTTCATGGGTGCCTGACACTTTCTTTCAGGGATTCGGAGAAATAGATGATGTTTTTGCAAGCAGATGTGCTGGTGATCTTATCTACATCCAAGCCTATGGATCAACATCAGTTCTTATCTTTGATATGAAGTTGAAAGTATGGAAATGGTGCCAGAAAAGGCCTCTGTGCAGGAGGTATGCCCTTGAGCTTTTCTCAGGATTCTGCTTTGAACCCCGGCTTGATATTTCACCCTGATCTTATCTAGCAGCATAAATACTTAGTTGTAATAGCAGTGTTAGTCATTTTCTGTTCAGCCTCCGGTGCAGATTTCTTCCTCAAATAATCTGTACTGTCAAAAAATTCTGGAGACGATGATTATTTTATTTATCTGTTAATATTTTTTATGATAATCACACGTTAAATGACAATGAGGCGTAGTTTCTGAATCAAAAGCGCAAGTTCTTTCAGCAGCTTCTCAGTAAATTCCTTATGCATATTCAAGTACTATTAAGCATAAATTTATTTAAGAAATTGTTACCCTTTTATTCTATATGTAAATGAGTAAACTTTAAAGTTGTGACCAAAGTTTACACTGAGTTACAAAAAAATTGGCTAGATATCCAAATTCTCATAAAGGCGGCCAAATTTTTTGTAACTCGGTGTAAACTTTGTCCACAACTTTGAAGTTTACTCCGCGTAAAAGCATTGGCATTTGGGGTACTAGTGTGTGCAAACTCAACTGGTTGCTGCAATGTAAGAACAAAGGTTGAGTCTTTTAAGGGAAGATCTGAAGAAAGCAGGTTCTCTGTGTTAACAAGCAAAGTTAAGTTTGTAAAAAGAAGGGAAACTGTCTGCTCTATTCCTGACTTGCAAAATTTCAGATAATTTTTGTGGGTGGATCTTATGGGGTATAGCATCTAAATAGCATCTAAATAGCATATTGCATCTGGAGCTCACTGACTAGTCTGCAATAGGGGTGGCAATGGTTTCGTTTCGTATACTTTTATTTTCGTGTTTCATGTACACGAAGGTGAAACCCGTATCCGCCCGTTATTAATTTCGTGTACCTAATTTGAAACCCGTATCCGTTTCGAATCGTTTCGTGTATATTTTGTGTACTTTTCGTGTATATTATATATAAAAATATTAATATATTTTTTAATCAAAAAATAGATTTAATATATATTTTCCTTTATAAATTTATTAAATGTGAATGATATATATTATACTTGTATACAATTCTTTATAAATTCGTTAATGTATCTACAATATATATCCACACATACATATAAATATATACTTTATACTCAATTATATATTTAATATATCATTACATATGTATAATAAATATAATCTACAAATATTTCGTGTACTTTCGTGTATTTCGTGTACCCCAAATGAAAACCCATATCCGACACGAAATCTATCGTGTAATTTCGTGTTCGTGTACTTTCGTGTTTCGTGTATCGAAAATCAAAACCCGTATCTATTTTTTTCGTGTCGTTTCGTTTCGTGTTAGCGTGTTACGTGTCAAATTGCCAAGCCCAGTCTGCAACATAAAAGATGCACTCCACAGTTCAGTTCAGTGTGCACTTTGTGATTAGATTACATGCAATCACCTCCGGGGCATAGATAAATAAATATTTTTTGACGAATATTTGAACTTGATACCATAAACCAAACTTAACCTGAAAAATTATAAAATTTAACTCGACTATCATATTTGACCGGAAAATTACGAAATTAACTCGAACTCAAAATTGTTATGTAATCCATTGACCCGAGAGAACCTAGAAGGGATGAAACAGCAGGTAAACTTGAACTCCTGTCAAACATAAATTTTAACTTACTAGATCACCCAAGAGTTTAATCAATTTTTTTTAACTTATCTTACCAGTACAATTTGAAATCTGTACACAACAATTTATGCATTTTTGAAAAATATTATGATATAAGAATATTATTAAATTGTTCAAAATACTCGAGTCGTTCAAATTACAAACCTAATTATGTTAATGCCCGACATTTCTATGAAAACATATATTTATTATTTTATTAATTAAAAGACTTATATACAAAAATAAAACTAATCCAGTTTTTTATATGATACTAGTTTTAAATATTATCTTCAATTTTGTTTTTGAATAAAAAATTTTAATGCACGAAAAATAATTAACAATGATACTAATTTTTACTATTTGATCAATTCATACGCGTGACAAAAGACAAAAACTACATATAAAAAAATAAAGGAAATACTTTCTTATAGCCTAAAATTTGTAACCAAAATAATAATAATCAATGACCGGAGTTATATTGTCCGATCGATGAGGTGATAACTGATTGATAAGTGAGGGAGTCTTTGGATTCCTTGGCGTCGTACAAATCTATTCGGCAGGACTACACCTCAAATCTTCGAAGCTGGTCCAAGAAATCGAACTATCTACACGTTACTTGTCCAAAATTAATTACACAAGTCAATTTCACTACATTTATGTCATTGGTTACTAAAATTTGAAACTCAGGCTCAACTTCATTTTTGAATTCACCGTTAAATCATGTTGCAGCTTGATTAATGAGTATATAACTTCAATTACATGTTGGTATCACTTGTGTCCATTTGATTAATAATGATCGTTATGTTTGCGGTTAAGAAAAGATAGTGAGTTTATCCTCACTCGTCTGTTATTCTGGACACTCAGATTCAATTCTGATTCACTGATGATATTGATGATATTAAAACAGATACTAATCACTAAAGTCTGAATTGTCAAAAAAAAGAAAGAAAAAGGTAATATATGCAATTAACACAAAGGGAACTAAATTTTTTTACATAACACATGAGAATTAGCTGACAAACATATCTTCCTAGTACATATATTATAGTAACCATATGTAGTAGCAGTAATTATGTGTAACAACTAGTTGTGGATCTACATGGGTCAGAGTGCTCCTGATGATCATCAAAGCAATGAGGTCCCCCTCAATGAATCATTTCAATCACTCCCCCTTCTTCTCTCTTTAATACCTTTTGCCCCAGGTAGTCTCATTTTTAACTAGTCACATATCAAGAACCCACCCTTGTGTCCTTATTTGCGTTTTCACACCAAGAAAATAATTATTCTAGCTCAGAATAAAGATTCAACAGATGGGCTTCTTCTAATTCTAATTTTAAAGAAGCCACCTTTTTCTTTCTTTGTGATAAACAATTGAGAGAGAGAGAGAGGGAGAGGGGGAGAGAGAGAGAGAGAGAGAGAGAGAGATTGGAAAAGTTGGTATTTGTGGAGAGAGAGATGAAAAGGGTAGAGCATGGTGGGGGAGAGCCAGCAGAAAAGCAAGAAAATTTAGGGGAAAAGTTGAGAAAAGAAGCACTAGTGGTAGGGAAAAGAGGGGGGCATACTACTCCAGTATTACCCTCTTGGAGACTACTACAGTTTTCAGCTAATACAGCTGATGTTGCTGGTGGTGATGCTGGGTATAATTATAGTTTAGCTAGGAATTTTCCTCCTGTTTCTGCTAGAAAACTTGCAGCTACTCTGTGGGAACTTGAGCACTACAATTTCCCTCTTTCTAAAATGCATCAGGGTGTTGGAGGTGGGAATTCGAGACTGCGGCGACACCGGCATCAGCAGCAGCATGATCCTTCTCCTAGCTCACCTGATCAGGTATGGATGACTGGTGATTGTGAAAAAGATTGCTTTTTTGGAATTGGAAAATTTTTGATTTCATTTTCTGGTTTGTACTAATTGTTAGGTTGTGTTTGGTTATGGTTTCTTGATGGATCTTTTGTTGTTTAGACTGGCATGTGTATGTGAAGTCATGTTGATAATTGTAGTATTGTGATTGTTGGTTTGATAATTGTAGTTCTGTTATTAGAGTTACTGGTGAGTGGTGTTACTACTTCAAGTGTTGATCCTAAAGGCTTCGTGTTATTCTGTCTCATAAATAGTTGTGCTGAACAAATTCTCGGTTTTTTATTGCCAATATTAGATCAGCTTTAAAAGTGAGAGAGGGTTTGTGGTTGATGGTTGTAATAATAAAACAGAGGGAAAGTTGGTTGATTGTATATATTCAGATAACGTTATTGAGATAAGCTCTGAACATATTAGTTAAAAGGCTATGTTTATATTGCTAATTTCCGTTTGTTCGAATACCGATTCTACTGGTACATACATGCTGGTCAAATTTAGAGTTTATGCTTATATACAGTTTACTCTGCAATTCAATACAGCCAGAAAGTGCAACTAGTTTGAGGCGGCATGTTGCTGCATCACTAATGCAACATCATCGGTCAGTACAGAGGAACAGTCGTGCTATACAACCCGTTTTACCAGCAAGTTATGAGAGTTCCATGGAGGTAAGAATCTTTCAGCCTTTCTGTGCTATTCCCTAAAAATAACGATCCGTCTTTGAATTTCAATGCACGGGACTTGATTCTGGTAAGACCAATTTAGTTTTTATTTTTCTCCTGGAAACCTAAGACTTGATTTGGCTTTGAATTGCAATGCACGTGACTTGATTCTGTTAAGGCCTACTAAGTTTTTATTTTTCCCCGGCAACCTGAGACTTCATTCAGTTGTCTCCTTTGGTGATATCATTACCAATTTTTTTTATAAAATAAACGAAAAACTGTATTGTAAAGGATTCAATTCAATTCAGGTGCTTGTCCAGTTTGCATACTAAAACTGCATTCTATTGCCACATAGATGGTCCATGTCTGTAAATTACTGTTTTTTTTACCATACATCTCAGTATTTTTTTTTTCCATCTACCCCATCTCTCAAAGCATGTCCAAGTAACTGCATTTATGATCTTTACCCATATATTTAAGCTTTGTATTTCGGTGAACTTCATGGTTGCATTTACATTCTAGAATCCATTGCAAAACACAGCATAATACCCTGTGATATCTTTGAAAAAGAGGAAGTAGTACGCATACTGCCTTGTGGAAGATGTATACCCTCTTAACCATAATATAAACTTCATATCAGAAAACCTGTCATTGACTTGATATCAAAATATAGTGCACCTTTACCTCCATAAGAGCATATGATTTTTCAAATAAACGGCACCCCAGTGTCCTGCAATCTCTTTGGACATTTCGCTTTCATTACCGACCTTTGGCAAGAAATTCTGCTAATACACTACTCACTTTGCTTCTCATGCTTTTACTATAAAGGTGACACCATACAATCCTGCTGTTACACCTACCAGTTCTGTAGACCTTAATGGAGGTATGGGTGAGACAAGCTATAGCCTCAAAACATCAACGGAGCTACTAAAAGTGCTGAATAGAATATGGAGCCTGGAAGAGCAGCATGCAACTAATATAGCACTAGTAAAAGCATTGAAAAAAGAGCTAGACCATGCTCGTGGCAAGATTAAAGAATTGGTTCGAGTTCAACAAGCAGATCGGCATGAGATGGATGTATTGATGAAGCAAATTGCGGAAGATAAACTGGATAGGAAGAGCAAGGAACATGATCGGGTCAATGCTGCAATTCAGTCTGTCAGGGATGAATTAGAAGATGAAAGGAAGTTAAGAAGACGATCAGAGAGTCTTCATAGAAAGTTAGCGAAGGATCTCTATGAAGTCAAGTCATCTCTATCTAACGCCTTAAAAGATTTGGATAGAGAAAGAAAATCACGGATGCTGTTAGAAGATCTTTGTGATGAATTTGCTTTGGGCATAAGAGATTATGAACAAGAAGTGCATGTTCTGAAACAGAAGTCTGAGAAGAATTGGGTTGAAAGGGCTGATCGTGATAGGTCAATTCTCCATATTTCTGAATCGTGGCTTGATGAAAGAATTCAGATGAAACAAGAATCTCAATCTGGTATAGGAGAAAAGAAGTCCATTGCGGACAAATTTACAGCTGAAATTGAAGCTTATCTTCAAAGTAAACATAACAGTAATCACAAGATAAATCAGACTGTGGCTCCAAATGACCGCAATTTGCGGCGGAGTTCTCTTGAATCCATGCCCTTGAATGTAGCAGTTAGTGCTCCTCAGGATGATGGTGAGGATGATGATTCCGCGGGAAGTGAATCACACTGTTTTGAGCTAGACAAACCAAGCACTGTTAACTTGAAAACAGAAGATCTGAAAGTTGATTATATTGATCCAAACTTAGACGCTCTTCACTCTAAGAACAAACTGGAGTCTCAGGATAGAAATAAAGGCCGTCATCCATCTAATTTGCAGGTGAAGTTTGAAGAACAGATGGCTCGGGCCATATCACGGAATGGAATAAGAAGTCAAGCTAATGATAAAGAATCTGGTGAAATTGAAGATGAATTTCCAGTTGAAGTGAACACATCAAAAAAGTATGAAATACATGCAGCCACAGAAAGAGTGAATGAACAAAACAATCACGCTGAAGGGCATCATGAATCTAGCTCCAACTACGTTGATAATGTGGTCAGAAGCCACTATTTGTTATCTGAAAATGGGAATGTGCAACCTGATGACAGGTTACCTCCTGGTAACAGCAATGGTTGGAGGACTCGTGCTAGTCCAATAAGACAATGGACATCAAATCTTCCTCCGCGAGAACTTGAAGTATCAGAGTCATCATCAAAGCTTCCGTCTGATTCTAAGGAGAATACTCTTAAAGAAAAACTGCTTGAAGCAAGGGCAAAAGGTCAGCGATCACGCTCACGTTTAAAAGGCTCAAATTTCCTATTCAGGCTTTAGTAAAGGCTGAGATTCAAGTTTCGCAAGTTGCTATCAGGCTTACCTGAGTCTTTAAATCCTTATATCAAGATTTTGGATCTGTACTTTCTGTAAATGTTACTTGAAGTAACTTGAATTTTAATATTTCAGTAGTATAGAAGTATCATCTTCATATTACAATAAACTTTGAAGTTATAATCTTTATAAATGTGATAAGTTTAATATATATCCTGCACAGTTCTTGTTTATGCAGTTGATATGGATTCTTGAGGTGTCTTAGTGGAACGTCTAAAGAACTTTAATGCTGATCATATTCTTGTTACAGTAAAACTTGAACCAAACAGAAGCTCAATCAGAAAGAAAGTCTCTAATTTGAGTTCTAGTATAAAATGAAGCATTCAAATAGTGATGCTAACAAATAGAATTCTCTGTGAATACAGACCAACTCTTAACTAATTAACTTGCCTGTAGAAGACCTAAACAAAACTCCATTTCTACTGTCCCACCACCTGTTGTATCTAGTACAACAGTCATCAATACTAACCTTGTTGACAAGTTCTTTCATTGTTTAGCTGGCTCGTAACACATTGAGAAGACATGAGATGTCTCCCCTTTATTTGGATTCCCTACAATAATTGACATGGTCTGTTTATCCAAATCAAATATGGCCGTGCACAAAGTATGAAGCGTAGGACCTGAAAGTCGGATGCAAACATGGTGAGAGCTAGCCACAGAACAAAATCAAGTCCAGTCTCAGATATCTAAAATATACCTGTCATATATATAGGGTATTTTGGATCATCCATGTCTCCGAGGAGTGAAAGAAAATCTTGTTTTGTTTCTTTTGGCAATGAAGCTGCTTTTGTTTGTCGGCTTATTGAGTTCTCATCATGTGTCTTCAGCACAACAGAAAATTTAAACTGTCACTATGCTTTTCAAGATTGGTATCAAACTGAAGCCTGTTTCTGTACAAAAGTTATCTTCTATATAATTTTCTAACTCTGCATTTTGAGTACCTGCTTCTGCACTATTACTGAATCTAGTCTCTTCATAATTATTGGTTTCTTTGGTCCAGGATGTAAACTAATGCAAGATTTTGGTGAATTACCTGCTCAACTTGGAGATGAAGATACATGTTGGCATGGAAGAATGGAGTTGCTCCAATTTCACATACTGACAATCTTTTCCCTGACGCAGTTTCAACATTCACAATCCTACGCGACTTCATGTCAATCAGATTATAGCTATGCCCAACAGAAACTTCTGAAGATTCAATTCTCTGTTAACATGCAAGTAATTATGGTAAAATCATTCTCTCTTAAATAAAACTCATTTTAGAAAAAGAAGAGCTTACATGTAATGCATCGTCGATGCTTGTTGCTTCAAGTAGGTCTCTAGATACGAAATTTCTTCCAATGCCACCAGCTACAATTTCATCTTTAGATGGTGGTACTGAATTCAGTGTAAATGCCTAAACAAGGGTTCTTCCAAAGTATTCAGAACTCCATAATGTGAAGTCATATGAAAGATACATAGTTTATTCTAATTAAAATTCAAGTAATTTACAAGATAACAGACTTAACACTAACAATTTCATGCTAATTTTTTGTTTGTAGAGGACAAAATATACCATCCCACGATTATTAAACCCGAATGCACAACTTGGAAGCTCTCCTGCATATGTGTAGGCTGTGAAGGACACACCATTGTGCAAGGATCCCCTAATCAGATATCTGCAAGTTTGACACACTACATTACAATTTTGATCATGACCGATTAATTTTCATAGAAATGCACACTTGTTGAGGTGCTAAAGGCTTACGTGTGGCCTAGTAGGGCAACATTTGCATCCTCATTATGAGCTGCAATGGCCATTGAGTCACTGACCACAAGTACATCTGAACAGTCGTCGAAAGCATTATCATCCAGTCTTGTTACAGTCTCAGTAACATATGGCAATATCTCCTTTCTGAAGTTGAGTAATGTAATCTATAAAAGTAAGTTCACACTGTTACATTGAGCAGAAAAATTGTAAATGCAATAGTTAGCTACTAGCACGAACGAGTATGGAAAACGTTACATCAAGGAGAGGCACGCCGCTTCCATCAGCAGTGCCTAAGAGTTCATCCCAGTAGTTTGGAAATTTTTTACTATTATTTTCAGATAAAGCTGTGATGAGTGGCTGAGACCCAGGTGTTCTGGCAAAAGGAAGGAGCTGCTGCTGCAAAATAAGGTCAGTGGCAACTCTGTTTTTTATCTGTTTTGAGAATTTTTGGCCTACCAAGAATCCCATTAGGTAAGAATTCTCACAAGGGCCAACTTCAAACATCATTAATCCTCCTGTGAAGATATCCATATCAACCTGAATGTGCTTCCCTGTATAACTTCTAGACTTATGGCCTGCAGCACCTTATCTTCGTTTCTCCAGCTCAACCAATGACTTTTGGGGGAGTGAACACTCCAAGTATTTTTCTTAGATTCATAAGAGCAAGTCCAACACTATGCTAAGAGGTTCCCTAAAAATATTATAAAACAATATGTCTTAGTGATTTAGCACAAGATTTAGCACATGAGCTCCAATAGTACTCCCTATATCCATTCCCTATTATTATAATAATATTAAAAAAGAGGGGAAGAGGAAAAAAAGAGAGAGAGAAATGATGTGGAGGAGAGAGAGAAATGAATATTTTAATGAAACAAATAGTTTAGAAGTGGCTAGCATATTCTAAAAATAGGGAAGGGGAGGCTTGTGCTAGTGATTTAGCACATCACTAGCATTAGGGGTGTGCACGGGTCGGGTCGGTTCGGTTTTTACCAAAAACCGTTACCAAACCGTGTATGTCGGTTCGGTTCGGTTTTTAGGTAGTAACCGTAACCGAACCGTTCGGAACGGTTTTTCTCGGTTCGGTTAACCGTTTGTCGGTTTCGGTTTTTTTCGGTTTTCCAATTTAATAATTTATTCTCTTTAATATCATGCTAATAAAAAATTATAAAAATCATATTAACATTGCGATAAAAATTATTAAAATCATATTAATAATGCAGAAATTAATTAAAGGCAGTGGACATATTGATATTAGAGCACTAAAAGGATGGCAAGAGTGAACAAAATTTTTCTTGTAAAACTTCATAACCAGTAATCACTAATGCACTGATCATCTATCAAATAAAATATAAATGTATATAGTCAGTAGCACATAAATCTGTATAGAATAAATAAATAAATAAATATATATATATATATTAAATATTTTAAAATAATATTAGCGGTTCGGTTTTTCGGTTCGGTTATAGGGGTAAAACCGTAACCGTCGGTTCGGTTAACCGTCGGTTCGGTTAACCGTCGGTTCGGTTAAGCTACGGTTTTTTTCGGTTTTGTCGATTTCGGTTTTTTTCGGTGTGGTTTTTCGGTTTTTCGGCTCGGTTTCGGTTTTTCGGTTTTTTTTTTGCTCACCCCTAACTAGCATAGTGTTGGAGTGCAATTTTATCCCATATTCCCTATTTTTGGATTTAAGACTTGATTTAGCACACCTATTGGACTTGCTCTAAGGAGGCTTTATGTGTTTGTTGTCTATTTTATTATTAAAGTAATAATTGGTTCGGTATCATTATGATATATTTAAGGGCTAACATAAGAAAATGTGATTAATAAAATTTGTAAAAAGTAGTAGGAAAAAATAACTTGAATTTTTGTGCTATCAAATATAAAATTATTTAATATAGAGTTGATTTCAGAAAACAAACCCCTTAAAATTAATGTAGGGTTTTTTTTGAAAAATATGCTCTCTTTTTTTTTTCTGCAAAAATATCATATTTTCATTTTTCTTTAAAATTTATTGTGTTGCAACCAAATATAACTAGAGGCAATCAAAATTAGCATGTAATGCCATCAAAAGCAAATCCAATTTTCCAAGAAAAAGTTATTTTTAGGTGTAAATTGTATTAAAAAAAATTGTGTGCAGTTGTTTTTAATTGAGAACGGTATTTTCGTAAATATTTTTGAAAAATACTAAATTGCAAAAGTGTTGAGAAAACATAATCTTTTCTCAATATTAAAAATAAGTTAAGAGTATTGTTTGAGGCTCTACAAAATGAGAGGTGCGACTCTTTATAAACGAATTTTTTGAGATTTTATTTGAATCAAAAGTTTTTATATTAAAGTGTGAAAAAGAAAAAGCGTATGTGACAAACCGGATCGAATCTCGAGTGTTTTTGAAAATCGGATCAACGAATTCCGAATCTAACAGGCCCCCAAAGATCATGATTTGTTCGTGCAATTGATAATATTACTTATGCTTATAAACTGAACTAAAGTCTCCACTCCTCGACTTGAGATTGGGGTGTTACAGTATGCTAGTTTCTCACTCTATAATATATACTCCCATGTCTCCCCAGTTCCTTATATTAATTTTTGACACGTATTTTAAGATTTTTTTAAAATTATTCTTATAATATATATATTTTAAAAATTTCTCCTAAATAAAAATTTGATTTTAAACTTTTATTAAAAGAACAATTTAAAAAAAATGTTATTAATTTACCGCAATCCTCCTCTCCTCTCTCTCAAAACCCTAGCCTCCCTAGCCTCCGTCAAAGATTTTTGAAGGGGCTTCCATCGGTGTTCACTGGTGGAAAGCCCCGATTCCCTTTTTTTTTTCCTGTTTTCTTGTTTTGAAATCTTATTTCTCATTCAATAAGTTCCCAATTTATTTGGGTTTTGTTAGTCTCTCCTTCTTGTGAGAGTTGGTTTGTTTTGTGTTTGGTGTGTTTTGATGTTTTTCATGACCGAGGTTATAGATCGGCATGATTTTCATGGGTTTGATTCAGATTTGAAGGTTATCATGGGATCACATCTATGGTCGATTGTTCAGAACACTCAGGTGAAAACCAATCAGATGGAAACAAGTGTGTATATTCAAATCATCTTCAAATCGCTCAGTTGCCTCTCCAAGAAGGAAGGATTCAACAGCGATATTTTTCAGCGTCTGTCCAATTTCGATTGTGTTTGTAGATGCCGTATGGCTTTTAATTATTGAATTGATTCCTTTTTATCAAAAAAAAAAAAAAAAAAAATGTTATTAGGACTTAGGAGTGCCGGTGAACTTAAACAGTTAGACTAACAAACAGGAGTACAAAAGTGACCGAGTGAGTAATTTCAGGTTAAATTCGTGTCGAGCAGGAATACAGTATAACTATCACCGGGAGAGAGAGGGAATACTGGTCAATGACTCTGTCCTTAACTCACCATTAATGGGGTCTGACATCTGCACTTGTAACTTTGAATTCGCATATAATGATCCCAAGTTCTCTGATCGGGTCTTGTCCATTGAAATCATACCCGACCCGCTTCAAATCCAACCCAGTGGTACTTTCACTTTTGTTTGTTTTGATAAGTCTTTTTCCTTTCTTATGTTTTGCTGTGAATTTCAAGTTTAAGATATAAACTTTTGTGTTCAAAGATTGTTTAATTTTTCATATTAGAAATGTGGGTTCCCTGTGATTTGTTTTTTGTTCATTGTCCTTTATATCTTCTTCACTGTGTTACTTTCTGCTCCCTCCTTCCCCCTGGTAGTATACATTGGGGACGGGGACGCGGCATAGATTTTAATATTCATGTGCAATATATTTTTAAAATTTTCTTTTTCTGAATTAAAGTTTGGATGTTACTGTATATTTTTATACAGAAAAAGAAAATCTCAAAAATAAGTTATAGAACTATATTTTATAAGAGCATTGAAATGCGTGTCGAGCAGTTGAAAGAAACGTATAGAATTAAATGGGAGAGAGGGAATACATGTTTAGTAGACATAGTTTCATATAGAGTGAGTTCAAGACTATGAAATTATCAAAATACCTTGGTACTAAAAATAGCTTCATGAGGCCTGAAAGTTGAGCCTTGTTTATAGTCTACGTTCACTGTTTATGCTATGCCCTGTCTGAAGTGTCTGTGGACATTTCCTTACATTTATCTTAATTTTATATTTTAAGTTTGGTTTACTGATAATAATTATAGCAGGTGATGACAAAAAAATGCATCGCGAGGAACACACTTTTAACTCTAGTATTCCAGATGTCGGAGACGGTGCTGTGGTTGACGATTTATCTTCTGGTTGTCTGTCGAAGTTCAGTAAGTGTTATACATGTTTCACTCATTAAGTCAAGTTGTAAAATTCTACTGTCAACACTTCCCTTCTTTTTTTTTTGTCAGGTCAACACTTCCCTTCTTGAACTTGGAATTTTAGACACTAAAATTGTTTATGATTAAGGGTATCTAGTTTATACGTTATTGGTCAATTGCTCATTGATGTTGACAGTAAAGTGCGTAATTGATAATGGCATGCCTTAAATAGTAGTGTCTAGTTGGTAAAGTTTTATGTTTTTTCAGATACAAATCTTTTGACACATTGATTTCATGCGTTTATAGGAGCCAAAGCTACTAGGAGGCATGATGCAGCTCGGATCCGGGACATATCTACTGTCCTTTATGTGAATACTATTCACATTAATTCTGCAGTATTGGCAGTAAAGAGTCCATTTTTCTACAAGGTCAGTGTTGTGAATTTGTCATGTGATGCTTCAAACATGAACACTCTAATTAAGTTTTGCATTTTAATATTTGACTTGCAGTTATTCTCAAATGGGATGATGGAGTCTGAACAACGAGTTGCAACACTGCAGATCCATGCCTCAGGTATATATAAAAGTGACTGGTTGAATGTTATAATACATAGGTTTTTTGTTTTAGAAGTTAAATCATTTCATGGAACTGGAAAATTGCTATAATTTGTACACTGCTATTCAAGTTATAATTTTTGAAGGGCCTGAAAAAAGATAGGAAATAAGAAAGGATAAACTATGGAGTATGATCCCTACAGTGACACCGCTTTTTAAGCACATGCAACTCAAATGGAAAAGAGATAAACTAGTGATGATTGAAAGTGTCCTGTAAAAGCTTTTATATCATGACTAACTCTAAGTTCCTTTTCAATATATTTGTATTTAGAAGAAAGGAAGTTTAAATCTGCTTCCCGTGTATGTAATAGTAAACAGGGGAACTTTTTGTGATTATAAATGCATGGCAACCAACTCTGATTTCCCTTTCAACTCTGATAATGCCTGGGCTGAGCATGACGCTTACTACATGCGCTGAGTATGAAAATTTCATTTTGGGCGCTCATTCCTCGGGTTGTGATTGGTGCACAGCTAAGACCTGCTTTAACTGTAGATAAGTAAAAAATCCATATATACGCATGTACAAAACTGGTATCCATCTGTAAATGCATATCTCAGAAAAGAATATAAGACATCAGGTTACCCAACTAAGAATTGCGTAAGGTGGATACCCATGTGAAGAATGCTATCCAACAGTTAAATGTTGGTCATCCTTCTCAAAACTGCTTAATCTGAACAATCTTTGAAAGAGTTTTACTCTAAGTTACCCGGACACGGGTATGGGTATCGGACACGGGTACAGATCCAAGAGTCAGGTTCGTAGTTTTAGGATAATTAGGATTCGTGGACATGGATCCGGAATTAGACTCGGGTACGGGGACTTGGCACTTAAGTTCCACGCAAGTAAAACTTTATATAGACTGATTTATTGTGCATTCATAAAAATAGTGTCTACTGCACATAAATCACATACACTGAAAATTGAAGCATAAAATCAACAGAACAACATAGAAACAAGTCATTCGTGGATCTTGATCTCTATAAACAAGTTGAAACAAGACCTAAGTTCTCATTTTGACCTGGGATGTTACAAGGTGAAGTGTCCGGTTGTAATACGAAGGATCCGACTCAGATCCCATACCAACACCCATGTCATGTCCGGTGGACACGGGTATAGGCACAAAAATGGAGAGTCCGGGTAACATAGGTTTTACTTGTCCTTTGCCCAATTAGTGTCACTTTGATTTTAGATTAGTCTCACCTTAAATGTTTTTCCTTTTGTGCTGCTGGCTGAGAGAATAATTATTTTATGAACATGAGCTTATCCATTATCTTGTTCTCCTTTGTTGAAATAGAGGTACCTGCACTGATGGAGCTTCTGAAATTTATGTACACCAACACTTTGACAACGGCCACACATGCTGGTTTACTGGATATCCTGTTGGTCGCAGACAAATTTGAAGTTGCTTCATGTATGCGATACTGCAGCCAGCAATTAAGCAAGCTTCCTATGACTTGTGACTTTGCTCATAGATATATGGATCTTCCTTATAGTATTTTGCATGTTGATGCACTTCAGCAGCTTACTGATTCAGTGAAGCAGTTTATTGCAGTTCAGTTTCGAGAAATAGACAAGAGGTCTAGATTTGATTTTTGCAATTATTCTTATTCCTAAAAATATCAATGACTTTCTTGGCAAAAAAAATAAATAAATTTATATCAATGACTTCAGCTTGTTTTAGAAAAGAAACAAACTTTTTCAAATAATGTTAGCTATAGGTTTTATGCTACAAAAATATCAAAATATGTGAACTTAAACCCTTAATTCTAGAAAAAAATTCTCCACATTCTATTACGCTTGCTGGCTCACCTCCGTGTGGCTAGATAACTCATTGCTATGGCCCCATTGGTATGACTTGGTAATACTGCATGCTGTTGATCTATAATCTAAATTGTTCTTCCAGTGTGTTGTTGCATGCTAACCTAGTGTCTATTAAACTTATACTTTGTGCAATATTCACCAGATTTGAAGACCAGGTGTTAAACTTGCCTTTGGCTGGAATAGAAGCTATATTATCCAGTGATGATATTCAGGTACCTTCAGAAGATGTTCTTTATGATCTTGTGCTGAAGTGGTCTGAACTTCACTACCCACAATTAGAGGAGAGAAGGGAGGTACTGGAGACACACCTCGTCCACCTGATTCGGTTCCCATACATGACTAGCCCAAAATTAAAAGAAGTTGTAACAGGCACCAATTTCAGTCCTGAAGTTGCATCTGAAATTGTTCTTGAGGCCTTATTTTTCCAGACCGGGACACGATACAGACAGCGCCAACTTGCTCCGGGCAGACAAGTTGCAGACGAGACCGCTGTTAACACATATAGACGTTTTGTAGAGTGGGCATACATATTATGGCCAGTCAAATCAGTTCAATTTAAACTGCCTCGTCGTCACTGTTTTGCCTATCTGGATCTAAAGCGAGAGGAATGCCTGCATTTATTTCCAAGTGGGTATATTCGCTCGCAACCATTTTAGCTTGCTGAGCAATGGTTTTTCCTGTCAGCTTACTGCAACATGGACCAGCAAAATGTATCACAATGCTTTGGACTCTTCTTGGGAATGAAACAAATCGGATCTGCCAGTCTTGCAGTTGACTTTGAATTTGCAGCTCGGTCTTATGAAGAAGAAGAAGAAGAAGAAGAAGAAGAATACAAGATAGAACATAGAGGGAGCGAAACGCTCACAGGAGAAAACTGTGTTGGACGTAGGAATATTTTCGGCAGAACGTGGTCTGAATTCATTGCTGGAGATAGTCCCTATTTCATCAAGGGTAATTTATTCCTCAGGGCTAAGGTTACAATCAAGTAAAGAATTTTTCAAGGGAATCTTGTAAAATTATAGCTATATGATGCATTTACATGTTGAGGTTGTTTGTGTGGGTATATGTTTGGTGAGTCTAATAGTAGCACAAATTTGTCAAAGACATTAGATTATTTGCCTGTTCAGCATTTTTTTTAGCTAGACGACGGAAATGAGTATTTTACCCGTTCATCGGTTAAAAAACTCTTGATGAGTACCTGTCCAGTGGTTAAAAAGCGTTGAACATCTTTAAAAAAAATGTTTTAATCCTAGATATTCATCCAACAGTCCTAAAATAATATGTCATTTAAAAAGGTCCCGGGAATCACGTGTTGGGGACCAGGACCTTACTTGATACAGGGTTTGATGACGTGCATGGACATCCAAATGCTTAACATCCTTGGAGACCCCTGATTTCAAAAGCTAGTTGAGACGATAAATATGAAAAGAAGCTGATGGTTGACTACTTATTATGCAGAAACACAATGATAAGGGCAAGAGGACACACTGGTCATATCACCGTTGGGATTCTAGTGTTTGTTAACCCCACTAACCACTTAAAACCAGATGAAGAATTTAGGAAAATTGTTGATTTCCGCATTCCATGGAGCAGACAGGATATTATGTACCTTTTTTACTTTAAAAAGGGCCCCATTTTCAGGAATACTTGGAATTGCTAATGCTATTCTTCTTTGTCTCAAGATTCCCACAAGAAAATTCAAGAACCCTAGCCCCACTCCAAAGTCCATATGGTCCTAAAGAAGATCAAACAACACAAAACCTAGTTTAAACTTCAAACTGTCATCTTTATTCAAAAAGAACCAGATATCTGCAGCAACGTAGATATGAGATACAGCGCGGATAGGGGTGCTTGCTGGTATGCCACCGAGCTGCTTGTTTTTCTAGTGTTCTGTGCTTCTGTCGATGCAGCCAGCAGCAGCAATGCGACGTTGAGTGAATCACTGGATGTAGTTCTCCATAAACATGCTTTTGGCGCACTGGTTCATCATCGGCCTCTTACTGGTGCATTATACGTTGCCCCTCTCCCTACTGATCTTGCAGGCATACAAGTAGCTGTTCTGCGACTGCGGAGCAAGACCTTGTGGAGAAAGGGTGCAAACTTTAGCAATTTTCAGATCCCTCCTAGAACTCTGTCAGTGCCTTATGTAAGGAGACTTCTGCTAGTGTATCAAGATTTAGGGAACCAGTCTTCGCATTACTACAACATAACAGGTTATTCCCTCGTTTCCTCTGTCGTTGGTTTCATGGTCTATGATGCATCAAATTTCACCATAAACAACACAACAAAGCTTAATCTGAGCACTACTGGAACACATATATCAATTCAATTTCCGAACTTAACATTTGAGAGTGGTACTAATCCCAAAACAAGCTGTGCAATATTTGGAGCAGACGGGAAAGTTTCAATCACCGCGAGAAGCTTAAACAATTTATGTTACACCAGAAATGCAGGTCATTTCTCGATAGTTACCCCAATGGAGAGGAAGGAAAACAGAAGGAAAAAATGGGTAATTGGTACAGGGATAGGACTCATTTTACTGATATCTGGTAGTTTTCTTGGAGTCGTATTTGTGAAGATGTTTAAGTTGAAGAAAACACATGAAATGGAAAGAGCAGCATCTGAAGGTGTAATTCTTGACACAATTTGGATTCACAATAGCAAGATGCCGTGTGCAATTGTAACTAGAACACATCCCATCCTCGAAAATTCAGATTTTCCTTAACCAGATTCTTTTTTTGTTTTCATTTTGTATTTATGTACTGTATAGTTCTATTAGGTATTGTTCATATCTTCATACTTACTTTACCTATTTCTTGGAAAAAAACATGGTACATCAGAATCAAGACATAGCAAATCTGCCAGAACAACCATATAAGCTGAAATAAAATAATTTTGGAGCTTTATGTGTGTCTTAGAGGCACAAAATATTATCTGGCTTCAAGTGTTATAACAAGAAGATAGTTTAGGTAAATAGAAGTAGACATAGATATAATCTCCATTCAACTGTCCTGTAGTAGAAAGGTGGAACTATACAGATCAGAAAGCAGTTTAGCAATTACATAGTCTTGCCCTTAGTTATAAAAGAAGGGGGATGTTTTTTGAAGGTTTTGAATCCACAGCCTAATAGATAGTCAGTAGACACGCACCAATCAACAAGGTATGCGTACGCAATGTTTGAAACAGAAGCAACAAATTTATGATTGTTAACTTAGGTCCGTGCATGCTTCTAAAGCTACCTAAATATTAAGGATGTGAACTGTGCTCCTAATATCAAATTTATAATTAATATTTTACAGTTTTACATGACTACCAAAGCCTGTTGCACTAGACATGTAAGCATATATAATTGCACAAACCATCTTAACAAAATATTATATGAAAAACAAAAATTGCAATGTTTTTTCAACTGAAAAATGTGACCATTATTCCTTAGGTTGACAAGAGAGAAAAAGGTACCAAAAAGAACATTGTGGAGTCCTTAATGATTTTAATTTCAAAAGTAGAATAACAATTATAGCAGCACTTTCAAAAATTGTGTTCTCTGCATCATTGTTTATTAAACTTTCTTAGCCCATCAAGACATGTTAACCCTATTCAAAGTGCTACAGAAAACAAACGAATACAAAGGCAATGCTGACAAGTTATGTTCATAGGGTTTTCAAAGATCAGGTAATAGACCACAACGGAACTATCATCTGCATAAATTAAGCGCATGTAATACTCATAAAACATGCACAACTTATTAAAACAGAAACCAAAAATGTGAGGCTAAACAACAGTCATCATTCCTACAAGAAGGATATCCTCAACATCTTATGCAATTCAAATTCAGATTAAAACATCAAAAACTTTTGGCAATAAGCAACTAACAGATGATACAACGGGTCCTCATTTCAGTGCAGCAACCCTGCTGCCACTCTTGCGTGCAAGCTTTGTCCACTCTGTATGAAATGCTCCAGGACGATCAACCCTTTCATAGGTATGTGCCCCAAACAAATCCCTCTGAGCTTGAACGAGGTTAGCAGGAAGTCTGGCACGCCTGTAAGTATCAAAATATGAAAGACTAGCACACATCCCTGGAGTACTAACCCCAGCAGCAATAGCCAATCCCACAACTCTCCTCCATGCCTTCTCCCTCTGCACCATCTCCCTAGCGAAGTCAGGATCTACCAACAAGCTAGCTAAATTAGGATTCCTCTGATACGCAATCTTAATCCTATCCAGGAACACAGCTCTAATAATACACCCACCTTTCCAAATCCTAGCCAATTCGCCAAAATTCAAATTCCAACCCTTCACATCACTTTTTGCCCTCAACAAATTCATACCTTGGGCGTAACTACAAATCTTAGAAGCATACAACGCCTGCCTCACATCATCAATCAACCTCTTCTTATCCACCGAACTTGTCACTCCCCCAATTCCACTATAAACCTCTGAAGCAGCCTCCCTCTCGTCTTTCAACCCACTCAAAAACCTCCCATCCAAAGAAGCAGCAATTGTCGGAACAGCGACAGACAACTCCGCAGCCTGCTGAACCGTCCACTTCCCAGTACCCTTCATCCCAGTCTTATCCAAAACCTTATCCACCAACTCCCCCTCTCCGGTCTCCTCATCCTTAACCTTAAAAATATCCGCCGTAATCTCAATCAAGAAACTCTCCAACTCCCCCCTATTCCACTCATCAAAAATATCCGCCAACTCCGCGTTACTCAACCCCCCAACATTCTTCAACACATCATACGCCTCCGAAATCAACTGCATATCCCCATACTCAATCCCATTATGGACCATCTTAACAAAATTCCCTGACCCCCCTTCCCCAATATAAGTCACACACGGCCCATCCTCCACCTGAGCAGCTACTTTCTCCATTATATCCTGCACATTCCCATACGCCTGCTGCGACCCACCCGGCATCAAAGAAGGCCCATTTCTTGCCCCCTCTTCCCCACCAGAAACCCCCATCCCCAAATAAAGCAACCCATTCTTCTTCGCCTCCACAATCCTCCTCTCCGTATTCTCATACCACTCATTCCCCCCATCAATAATCGTATCACCAGGCTCCATATGAGCTGCCAAAGCCTCAATAGTCTGGTCCACAGGAGCCCCAGCCTTCACCAAGATAATCACAGATCTGGGTTTCTTCAAAGACAACACAAAATCCTTGGGATTATAATGACCAGTCAAAGGCAGTTGACCTTCATTCTGAGCTCGATCTATCGTCTCATCAACCTTGGAAATAGTCCGATTGTAAACAGAGATTGGGAACCCTTTCTCAGCGATGTTAAGCGCCAGGTTCTGACCCATTACAGCAAGGCCCGCAAGCCCTATGCGAGAGAGAGCTGGAGAGGCTTCCATAGCTACGAATTAATCAAGAGAGTAGAGAGAAAAAGAATGCACTGAAGGTGTTTGATGAAATGTCTGGTAGAGTTTTTATATAGATGGGGTGGGTTTTTAGGTGAGAAGAAGTGGCGGACTCGTCGAGGATGCGAAAGGGTGAACTCGGTTGGAATGAGTGACCCCGTTAATCAACGAGAGGGTGTCTTATTGGCTCACGTTTAAACGGTAAACAAACGACGATGATTCCTAGGTTGGTACCTTAGCCAACTACTCCCTCCGTCCCTTTTTATTTGTCCATTTTGGAAAAAAAAAACACATACCAAGGAATAATTGATTGTATAAACTTTTTCATTAAATACCTCTAATTAATATCTTGAAAATGGTGGAATACCCCTATTTTATGTCTTGAAAACATGAATTCAACCAAGTTTTAAATAAATCAAGGCTTGAAAATTGAAATTATGGAGATATATTTGAAAAACTATCATTAAATTAGTTTTGAAAGTATATATGGACAGATAAATAGGGACAAATTTTTACTTCTAAAATGGACAGATAAATAGGGACGGAGGGAGTAATTTCTTACTCTTCGCCTCACCTAATTTCTTTTATTTATGATTAATTTCTTACTCTAAATATTGTTAGTAGTATTTATATAACAACATTTTACTAATAATATTCTCACTGTATAAAATATTTAAAATCAAATTAATATTAATGGATTTTAAATAATATAAGAGCATCTTCCACTTGAATATTAAATATTAGTCTAAAGATTTGGGCGTAAATTGGAAAAATATCAAATACAGTGAGATGTATTATAATATGAAATACCAAGTGTGATGTATTAGTATTATAGTATGAAATACGGGTCAGTAAAAGACTTTAGCACTGACAACTTTGTATTATAACTGGGTATTATATTTTGCAATGATTTTCAGATGTGTTTTTTCTTTCAAAATCAAAACACTAAATTATCCGACATTAATAAATAATATTTCTAGTCACTTCTCTTAATTATGTTATTTCGAATATTAATTGTGAAAACTGTGACATATATTCTTACCATGATTTCTCATGATATTATGTATATTTTCTTTTTTGGTAAAAGATCATAGGGTCATGTTCCAGAGAGAACCACTAACCATAGAACCATAGAACCACAATTTTTTAAAATTAAAAAATATATAATATATTTGTTACATAGTCAAGGGCACTATAGACCCAAAATATTTAAGATAAAAATCAGCGCTCAATTTTGATTTGATTGACAACTTTCCAAAATTCACCGGCGCTACTACATCAGCAGCATCGAATCATTCTCGAATCATCAAATCTTCAGCATCCTTAAATCAAGCTTCTCTGTAGAAGGTGAGAACAATTTTATACATATATATACATACACTCGTCGATGAACTAACGAAACCATTGATTATACTTGCAGTGCACGAAGAACAGTGCAAACGAAGATTGTGCGATAACAACACAATGGATAAGATTAAGACTAGATTTTTTACCAAAACTTGTTGGTGTTCGATTGAAAGTCTTATCACAAAGCTAAAGTTACGAGTGGGGATATTGAGGTTCACATGCTGAACCTCTGTCTAGAGAAAGTCGTATCCACCATGTTTTCAAGTGTGTTGTCGGAGGTGATTAAAAACAATTATCGTGGAATGAGTATTGATGTTGATATGAAAAAGAATGTTGTACAGTATAGAGCGTTCGAATTGAATTGTTATTACAAATATAAAATTCCACCATAACTGAAGTGGCACATAAAGCGGCACATAAAATTCCACCTTAACTGAACCGCTACATAAAGGTTCATATGCAGAACCTCTGTATATGGGAAGTCAAATCCAACAAGATTACAATTTGGTTGTTTGAAATGACTGAGCATACTTATGGTGGGATGAGTATATGTGTGGAATTGGAAAAAAATGGTACAAACATTGAAGTTCATATGCTGAACCTCTGTCTATAAGAAGTCAAATCCACCAAGTTTGCAATTTGGTTGTTCGAAATAACTAAGCATAGTTATGATGGATTGATTATTTGTGTTCATTGGGAAAAAAGTGGTACATTACAGATCATTTGAATGAAATATCATCACCAAAGTTAAATTTCCGATGCGAAACTTACAAGTTTCTATTAGCTACTTTTATTAATTTTTGTATCTTCGATCTTGTGAATCATAGATTTAGTTGGATGATTATGTTTGGAGATTTTTATTTTATTCCTCATTACCTAATCGTGGTACAAGGAGTCATGTTCCTCTTAGAAACCTTGGTCTAGGAACCTTTAAATCTTTAAGTATTAATAAGGGTTCTGTAGCAGAACCTTTGTGTATATTCACTTAAAAAAAGGGTTCTGTAGCAGAACTTTTGTGTATATTCACTTTAAAAAAGGGTTCTGTAGCAGAACCTTTGTCTATATTCACTTTAAAAAAGGGTTCTGTAGTAGAACCTTTGTGTATATTCACTTTAAAAAAAAGGGTTCTGTAGCAGAACCTTTGTGTATATTCACTTTAAAAAAGGGTTCTATAGCAGAACCTTTGTGTATATTCACTTTAAAAAAGAAATCAAGTAAAGGTAAAATTAAAGTACACTGAGATTATAAACGTGAAGAGGAAATGTGTAAGAATAATAGAGCTGCCAAGATTAGCGGAGTTCATTTTGTAAGAATTATAGTACGAGAAGTTATTGTAGTTGAAGGTCCATCAACCGTTAAAATCTAATGCAGAACCTCAAAGTCCTGATGTATAAAAATATAGTTGTCATGTAGAAAAGTCCCTATATAGTAACCAGTTGGACAATTCTTGAGAATTATCTTAGCCTCACATTCACACTTACGAGTATTAGTCCTTCTACGTTTAATCGTTTTCCCCTCAAACCTTCCGGCGCTACTACACTCTACATATTTATGTGTCATGACTCCACCTTTGTATTTTGCAGAGCTCTTACGTACAACAAGCCCGCATAGTCGCCCATATTCAGTATAAAATTCAAATACAGCTTCAACATCTGGAAACATCTGATTAACATATGGCTTGGACTTCTTATCACATTTCGGTATCCAATATTCTTCTCCGTCAGGTGATGTGTACTTGTACGAATCCACATAAATATCTTCATTGAGCTCATTAGTCTCCCATGGAATGCTGAGTAGCAGATTGTGATCCGTTATTTTCAACAGATATAATGTAAGATAAACACGTAGATTGTCAAAATATATAAGAATTGGTGTGCAGCAGCAGAGCCTAAAATAAAGAGACGTGAGTATACATTCGTGTTTCTTCATGAACGCCCTCCATTGAGTACCAAATGAAAGAACACGGAATGTAGTGTATGGAAAAATATGAAATACAATCTGAAAGTAATACATACAGCTAAGTTGTAACTGTTGTTTATGATTGATTTTGATTGATTTTGATTGATTTTCAATAAATGACAATATATGTAAAATTACACCACTATCCTTATAATTGATTGTACATATTTTATACTGATTGTCATATTATTTTTAAAGATTCCCTACGTTAATCTTGAGCCATTAATCCAAATGAATCCAACGGTTGAGAATTGGTTCTATGGTTCTATTTTAAGCCTTGGTTCTCTCTAGAGCGTGACCCAAAGATCATATTGGGTGAATATGTATTCAGAAAAATATCAGTCAAACAAAATGAGCCACGCGCTCGTTTCTCAACAAACATATGCTAATGATCCGAATGTACACAGTAACAGGCAAAACCAGCAGGAAAAAGAATTGCAAACACGATCGAAACATAATTGTGCACTTCAACAGTGTTTGTAAGAGTTCAGTCACCTATTAAAAGAAATTTCCTGTATTGCACCAACATTTTTCCACTGATAAGCTAAAGACTGATTTTATTCTGACCACGTAACAAATTGCCACAAATGGTCTAAATGTTTGAGAAAGCTTTTAACCAGCAATAAGCAATTTTATGAGATGTTCATCCAATGTCATAGCCTGGCCTGCATGAACAGGTTTAGCTGGACTTTATTACATACTATTATCATACTCGAGGAAAAAGAGTGTTCTGCTATGCCTCAGTCTTATCCAAACTAAACAGAATCAAACATACCCAGATACACCACCCGAAAGTAGGGTGTGGGACAGCAAGATGTACAACCACATCAACAGCAGATGAAGGGATTTGAAGAAAAATAAAGTGTGATATACATGGCCGATCTCAAATGAGATTCTGTGGACAGATGGCTAAAATCCATCAACACAAGACTTATAAACAACAATGATTAAGCATCTTGACAGCTATAGCAAACAGTTTCATACAAACGCGAATATCATATATCATCAGGCAGCAATCTGACCAAAAAGGTGCTTGCGAATCTGCAATGGCAAAAGAACATGAAAAATGTAGACCATAAAATCAAAACAACAAAATTTTCCAGCAGGATGCCGACGGCAGATATAGTCAAGAAATAAGAAATGATGTACTAGTTACGAGGCACATACAGTACACAGTAAAAATTATTTATTATACACGTAAGTAGGAAGCGCAGCATTAAAACAGGGCCCTAAAAAACACAGCCAAAGAAATGACAAAAACACTAAGTTGACAGAACTACCTCAGGAAGTTTTTTGCGGAACAGAACATCCAATCTAGCATCAAGAGTGTTTTCAATTACAATTTTCCCATCTCGAGAAGCCATCACGATACCTCCAGAGCTAAAAATATCACCCACAAAATAAAACATTGAAATATATTATTACATTTTAAAATGCTAGATTATGCCAACTAAAAAGATAAGGTGAACCGATAAGACAATAAATAATGCATATATGAGCCATGTGCAGTTAGTAAGTTCTCAATGGTACATGTATACCATGAAGGACCATGAGTTGAGGGAGATGGTGGAAGGTGAACATCATCAACAATAATCTCAGGCTGGTGAACCTTAGCTTCTTTTGCATATTCCTCCTTTGCTGAATCCAAAACAGAGTTCAACAATGTGATATCATCTTTCCGACAGCGCAATAAAACTGCAGGCTCTTTTAATCTGAGTAAACACTGAAATATACATACAGATTAGTAGCAGCAAGGGACATGATATTATTATGATCTTCAAAAATCAAGGGAAAGTTCAGTAATGCATCAGATTCATATTTGGGCCAGCTTAATCTGCATACAGCTTCTCAAAGTCCAAAGTATAAATACACAGTAAAAAGAATGTAATGAATATAGACGTGCACTAGGGAGTATGATTTGGGTACATGCCAACTCCAGCTTCATCAGGCAAACCACAAGCGAAAATCACTTTTACCGTATGTGTGGAAAGACATAAAATTTAGTATGTGTAGAACAATGATAGCTACTTCCTAGATAAGTACAGTTAAACCACCGCAAATGAATAATTTCAGTACCAGAAAACTTAATTTATGAATCAAGATTATTACTTTATCGATGTAGAAAAACAGTCTCTATAATGTTGGGACTGAGGAAAATTAATAATTTATTGATGCTGCCACTTTATCAATTATTAATAAATGGAAGTTTTAAATCCTACAAGTACATCTAAATTTAAATAGTGGAAAGAATACTATATATACATAATACTGCGATCTTGTCAAGAGCTTGAGAATCCTAATTCACTTACGAACATATGTTGCTAAAGATAACTCCTTTCAAAGTCTGTGCAAATGTTCTGGTTATTCTAGATATGTCCTTCAAAGAAAGAATTAAGGTCTCTTTACCTGTACTACAAGAGCTTTCATAAGTCCTTGATAATCATGGTGGTGGTGCAAATGGTGATGCGAGTCATGGTGGCTCACTTTTAAGAGCTCCTGTGATGCTGCTTCCTTCATGGCATTAACCAAGTCATCTTGGGCTTGGAGAACCTTAATACGAGAAGCATTAAGCTGCATAGAATACTCACTAGAGCATAAAAATATGATCAGATAATATTAAGTATATATATTAACAATAAAATATGTAGTATTTAACATTTAGTCGATGAATAAAACACTAAGCACATTGTTTCATACGCCCATATCATGCTCCATTAAAGCTAAAGAAAAATATCGCTATTCCATAATACAGGGTAAAAAAAACATCATTTCACTCTAGTCTCCAAGTAACTCTGCAATTATTTAGCATGAAAAAAAAAACCTTGCAATTATATATTATCTAGTAATTACGGCTGTTGGATGTAGCCAACTAGGGGTCTGTTAGGGAGTGCAGTTGAAAATTGCTATGCTATTAGCAAAAATGCTAGTGAAAAAAGTGTTGTTGCGGAAATTAAATAAATATTTGGTAATTTTATTGATATTTGCATATATTGAGTTATAATATTAAAAAAATAATGTTTTTTGTGAGATTTGATAGGGAAATTGGCAACATTTTCCAAAAGCACACGAGACCTGCTTTTTCTAAAAGTAGTTTTTCAGCCAATAACTTTTGTTCAAAGAAGCTACTTTTGGATTTACCAAAACAGTTTTCACCTGCTTTTTAGCAAAAAGCTATTGTTGTTGTTTGCAACAACAATACCAAACATAGCCCGGAGCTGTTAGCGATCTATCGATCTATCTTAACACTTTGTAATTCACGAAATAAGAAGGAAGTTTCATTGGCATAAAATTTGTTCCCACATACTATTTTTAGTTACATAATTTATTTATTTTTTGGTTCCTCCCTTTGAATCCTAATTTCCCCCACAATCACCACATAGATTAATATGTGGAGTTCAGACATGTACACAAATGAGTAACAATACTTACTTTCCTTTGTAATGTGCTAAATTTCAGAACCTTGTGTTTCAAAATTACTTGGTTAATATTGTCATGTACTCATGTCATATTACACAAACTTTGTTTACCTTCAACTCAACTTAAACTATAATGCAATATGTGTGAAAAGAATTACTCTTCAATGGAAAATACTCCCTCCCTCTCAATTATTTACATTGGGGATCTCTCATAAAATATAGTTTGATAAATTATTTTTTAACTTTTTTTTCGTCTGAATAAAAGTTTAATGTTTAAATTTTTATACTGAACAAGAAATTTTTTTAGAAAAGTTGTGAACCTATATTTTATATGCATCTTAAAATGCATGTCAAGCATTTGAAAAAAAACGTAAAGAAATGAGAGGGGCAAAAATGAGAGGGACAGATGGAGTAACATTCTGGTAGTGTTGGGTTGAAGATGAGAACATGAACTTCTCATTGTTTACTTCATGTTTTTATATTATATATACTTATTTTTAATCCTATTTTCAGTTTCCTTAACATACTACAAGAGGCAATTCCATAACTTTACCTGAGACACTATGCTCCACCATGCTAATCTAAAAATAACTAATATGTAAACGCTTTTATCACATGAAATATCGACACTAAATCAAGTAAAATTACTCATAATAGTACCACTATATTTCAATATACATAATAATCAACTTCCTCTCAAACCTAAAATAACAAAAATCAATACATACCTTACCCACAACATGATTAATTTCAGTTACTTGTGAATTATAGAAAAATATATACATATTTTTACAAACATTACCCTGCTTCTCTTTGCGCTAATATTCTTGTGTGATCTTATATATGAATGTTTATATACTCTAGGTTTTAATACTCAGGACAATATGTTGCAGGTTTGCTTTGTAAAACATCATGGGGATTTCACATTTGTTGATACTATGATTCTATTTGTGTTAGTGAAAAATTTTGTTGGTTTCGTACTTGTATCTTGAATAATTCAAACACTTTGGATTCATAATCAAGAAATCGATATGCAATAAACTATTTTAGGTTTTGTTTTCATATTTTAGAACAAGGTTTCAGTATCTTTAACAATTATGAACAGCTTTGTACGATTACTTCCAAAGTGTTTTATTTAAAAGGCAGTTCGCTAGCAAGACGACTTATCACGCATTTTGTGATAGCCCTCATAGCATCATCCCTTTAAAAAGTGGTTCTTTCGTTAATATACTTTGTTTGGGTGAGGACGGTGCAATGACCTTGATACATGATGTATATGATCAATATTTATCGGATGGTTTGACATATTCACTACCACTCTCATTCCTTAGACATTTGATCCATGTTCAATTCAATTCAAATTTATGCCTCTTGAACTATTAACCTATTTAAAGAAAAACTCTAAACAACTTCATCTTAACTTTAGAGCATAAGCAAGCTGTAATTAAAAGTACAATAATCCATGAACATAAATTTAACCTAACAATAGTGTAGGCAAATTTCAAATCACATATTGACATGTTATATTAGGATGCTTGGTGATATTCCTTTTCACATGAGAGAATACAATAGCTAATCTTGCCTTTACAAGTTTAAGACTTTATTTCATATTGGTTCTATATTTTGGCTCGTGTTCGAGTTCATTTAATGTACTTCTTGTATCAAAAGTTCACAATATATTGCCAGAACTTAAAATTTATAATATTCAAACACCATACTTGTTCATTAGAAAAATAAATTGTTTCTTGCGAAGCAAAGGAGTATATAACACATGTTTCATAGTCAATTTTTTAACTTTTGGTTCAATTTGATTCTTTAGAATTAAAGCCTTGTGAAATCTTTTCCACCACGCTGACTTCTTTCGATCTCATCTTCTTTGTCACTCTACAATCACTGGACTTGTGTCCCTTCTTCTCACAAATAAAGCACTTCCCATAGAATTTTTGAGTCTTCGAGATTTGACCTTTTGGGCCCATCCTAGATCCTTTTGCAACATTATTAGACTCCTTCCCATTATTGTTCTTCTTGAGCTTCGTATTATGACCTTTTACTATATCATCCTTAGCAACATTGAACTTCTTTCCATATCTTCTGTTATCCTCTTCAATGCGAAGCCTAAGAATCAATTCCCCCATACTCATCTCTTTCTGCTTGTGCCTGAGGCGATTCTTAAACTCATGCCACCCAGAAGGCAGCTTCTCGATGATCGCAGCTACTTGAAAAGACTCGCTTATGACCATTCCTTGAGCATGAATTTCATGAATGATTGCATGAAGGTCTTCAACTTGATTGGTCACAGCCTTGGAATCTACCATCTTGTAGTCCAAGAATTGACCAACAATATATAACTTGGCGCCCATGTACTTTGTACACTTAGTTCCATACATGTGGTCCAAGGATTCCCATAATTCCTTTGTTGTCCTCTTTGAGCTATACATATCATATAACGAGTCCACAAGGCAATTCAACACATAATTCCTACACAAATAATCAAATCTATTCCACTCATCAACAGTCATACGAGTTTGTGTGTTGCTCTCAATGGTGTCCATAGGTCCCTCCTCTTCCAGGAATCGCGAGAGGTTCAATGTGGTCAAATAAAACTTCATCTTTTGTTGCCAACACGTGAAGTTCGAGCCATCGAACTTCTCCGGTTTCTCAGCATGGTCCGTGGGCACAACCGGATAAATCAGTGGATCATATGCCATGTGAGGAGGTTGTTGGCCCACAACCATCACTCCATGAGCACCCAATAGGTTAGGGTTTATAGCAGGCTCACCTACAACCATTGCTTGTTGTGCACCAAGCACAACAGGGTTTGAATCATGTTGACTCATAATCGTTGCTCCTTGAGCACCCGACACGTGAGGGTTTACAACATGCTTACCCACAAACATTGCTCGTTGCGCACCTGGCGCATTAGGGTTTACATTATACTGACCCACAATCATTGCTCCTTGAGCACTCGACTCACCCATAACCATTGCTCGTTGAGCACCCACCACATCAGGGTTAACAGCATGTTGACCCACAGTTGTGGCTGCTTGAGCACACGAAATAGGATTTACAGCCTGTTGACCCAAAACTGTTGCTACTTGAGCACACAGCATATTACGATTCAGAGCATGTTGATCCGGCATGTTATGGTTCACAGTCAGCTGATCCACAACCGATGCTCCTTGAGCAATCGACATGTTATGGTTCACAGCCTGCTTATCCATAACCAATGTCCCTTCAACACTCAATGCATTAGGGTTCACAACCAGCTGCCCCACAAACAATGCTCTTTGAGCACACAATATGTTAGGGTCAACCACTACCGTTGCTCTGTGAGCACCCGGCGCGTTTGGGTGTACAAACGAATGACCCAAAAGTGTTGCTACTTGAGCAACCGGAGTATTCAGGATTTTGGCAGTATTGACAACATTATCCATAGTAGTATCCATGGTAGTAGGGTAAAAGCTGTTCAATCAATAAACAAACAATATAACTAACGTTCCTAAGTTTTGTAACAAAATAATATATATATTAGTATACACAATACATTTCAAACTACCAGTAGCAAAGTAGCAAATTGTTGACATAGGAAACACATACAAAGGCATACAAAGAATGTGCAGAATTATTAAACTGAAAAAGTATAGGATAATCTAAAACAAATAATATCAAGTTTAAAGACCATAGTAAACCAAATAGTAAAAAAGAAGAGGAATAAACACAAAATTATTTATTCATAACAGAGTCTGAACTCTAGGCTGTGTACTCAGTCTTTTTATCACATGTTCGAAACAAAGTATTCCATTACATCATGCGAAAAGGAGTTATAATGTCGTGACTTGGACTATGCTTGTTAGCTTAAAAGACTTATTTAATGATCATTCAACTATCCGTGGAACAACTTTAAAACTGTCACATTATTTGCTTGAGAAAGTGCTTAATTCCATAGTAGGGTGGCAAAAAAAATAAATAAATAAATAAATTCCATAGTAGTATACAACATTCCAGTTGTGTTCAAATTGGACTTAAACGAATACAAAAATCACTATCCCTCCATTTTGTCATATCCCGACATTAGGTGCACTTATGGCTGTTTCCACTTCTCGCAAACTCAAGGTCAGATGCAGTTTTCTAAACCTCCACTATTTACATTATCGACACTTGATCAAGTAACAAAAGTTAATAACAAGCATCAATTCACATATCCAACCAAATCAAACAGTGTAATCAACTTCAATCGCATCTAAAAGAGTGAAATAGACATACATCTTTTTACGAACATCGACTTGCTTCTCTTTGCGCTCATACTCCTGCCTGATCTTCTTCTTCTCCGCTTCGACTATTTGCAACTTCTCAATGTTGAATTCCTACACAATTACACAAACAACACTTAGATACACATCTACACACAATTAAACCGCACTTCATTATCAGGCATTAATAATGAAAATTAAGATAATTAAACCTCTTCAGCGGAAACAGAGATCTCATTGGCCTTCTCTTCGGCTTCTTGCCGGATAAATTGGACCATCTGCTGGATCTGCCGGGACACATCGCTGTCGTTCATTTTTCCGATCTGAATTGCGAGACTTATCGACAAGAGTGGTTAGGTATTATTCGTGGAGGGGATTTGTTTGGAACAGTTTATATAATGCGGTGGTATTTCGTAAAATACCCTCATGTTTGTGAAAATTACGAAATCGTTAAAGTTTGTCTTTTTTTGTTAAGTCGACCGTTTGCTAATACTTTTTATTATCATTATTATTTATCTTAATATTTTTAAATAAAGTTTAATGAAAATATGTGCCAGAATGAAAAAATAAGGAATTAAAAAGAAAAATAAAATAAAATAAGTTGCTATTTTAATATCCTAAAAGTCACATGACGGTAGTATATTGTATAAGATGTTAGAACGATTGAAGTACCCAAATAGTTTTCAAAAAACATATGACATGTTTTAATCAGTGGAATAAAAATGCATACACAGGATATATAATATTTATTCATGAGTAAGCAATAAAATTTGATACATTAATTTTTACAAAAAATTGAGATATTGTTTTGGGACATTATTTGGAGAAATTGCCCAAAATAACAAATTTTTAATAACTACATGTCCAAAATACACATTCTTCGTGCCCCTGTTCATTTTACCCACTTAAACTTGCAGCCACAGAATGCGTGTACATTGTTTTGTAGTTAAAAGAGTGAACAAAGAAGATGCTTCTCTTTCTTTTGTGTCTTAGATCTTAACCCAAATACATTTACATATACATATACATACACACATATTGTTATCCACACAATTTTCTGTGTTGGTTATTTTATTTTATAATATATTATCCTTCAATCGATTTCATCTAACTTCTTTAAAATGGTTTCGAATTTATAGCTCTTATCAGGCAAAATTTCTTCTGTCACTATTATTTTGAGTTTTGAGAGCAGATATATATATAAATAAATAAATAAGCTATGAAACTATGGTTGGATGTTGGGATTATAGAACCACATGGTATGCGCATATTTGTCATGCGTGTTTGTGAGAAATCACGCATATGCCTCATGCGTGTAGTGAATTATCATTAAAAATCATAAACATGAGTACATAACACGGAAGCTTGAAATGCGTGTGTACCTGCACGCATACTCAATATGCGTAGCTTTTTCGTTATTTTGGATATAGTTTCCGTGCGTGGATAGTTCGGGCATATTCCCGTGAATATTAGGTATTTAAGACTTTCACCCTTTCGGGGACGTCTAGCATTTCTCAAAATGTTATATATGTAGATAAAACAAAAAAAATCTACAATTTTATATCTTACAATGAAAGAAAAACACATATGTCATATTTGGAGTGGGGCAAGTTTGCTAAGAATGAACAAAAGACATGCCCATAATCAAATTGTTAGCATAATTCGACTTATTTAAAACTCGATTTGGTTTGTTATGAGATCAAATTTGAACAAAAAAATTGGTTCGTTAAAGAATTCGAGTCAAGTATCATCAGTGTTTGATGCAAGGACGACTCGTGATCAACTCGACTCGTCAAAATAAAATAAATATGCATTTTTTGACTTTTTCATTCTTAAAAAAAATAAAGATAATGAAATATAGTATATGTATGGTAATATTTAGTTTTATGCTAACTCCCGTTAACGACACATGGAACTAGATACTGATATTAGTTATATACAATTTAATAATTAAAATATAAAAATATACACAAAATTGAAATGTTCCGTAAGAATGACATAAGTACATAATAACATAACTAACATAATTGTAAGCCTATACAGGTCACTAGGTTACAGTCCATAAAGCGGCATACTAATATTACGTAATCATTATTGATTGAGATTTCTTTTATCATAATATTGTAACTTTGGAATTTTAAATATTAGATGATGCTAGAACTAAAATTTTGACAAACACTAATCTCGAACTCGACTCGAATTGTTCACGAACAACTTGAACTCGACACGATTCTTTACGAACTCGAATTTAAACATTAAAGTATGTTTGGTAAATTTAAAAATTTAACGACTTAACGACCAAATTAGACATAGAAACGCGAACTCAAACTTGATAAAAACTCGACTTGACTCAGTTTATTTACAAACTTACACAAACATCTTGTATCAAGATTATTTTGTACACCCATCTACTAAAAGCTTTTCAGACCTAATATCATGTATATTTTCGTAATAACATATTTTTTTAAATAAATAATATAGTGCTTATATTGTAAAGATTAATGACAAATGATACAGAGAGGAAGTAATAATATTTTTAATATTTTGACTCCATAATATATACTCATAATTTTAATAGTTGTTTTGGTTTTATAGGCATAAAAATCTGATATACAAATATAAGTTCTAACTTTGACTTTTTACATTGAGCATTTATCATTTTGTCCACGTGCATCATATCTACATGTATGGTAGTAAATATTTAACTAGAAGAATTACATATACGCATTGATAGTTGTATATCTTGTTTGACAATTATATTTAAGATAATAAATATATTGTAAACACCCCTTTGATCCCCAAACATGATTTCTTACAAAGATTAACGGCAGTTAAAATCTTCCAAAGAAATATTTGGTGTCACTGGAAAAAGAGTTCAATCTCCTCCGAAATAAAAAATCTCAAATCTTGATATCTTGTATAGTTAGTGCTACAATATGTGAATAAATAACATGTTTGTAATCATCCAAAATGAGGATCAGACATGTAACCAACATTTGCAAATCTGATTAGTTGTGATTAAGATTTATTTGGAAAGAACAATTCAAAATTCATTGTCCATCAATAATATCTAAACATGTATTTGACTCCATACCCATGTTATTAGTCGGGTTGGAATTGAATCTTGTCAACGGGGTCATTACAAATATAATATTACGTCGTGTATTGTTTGCAAGATACATGAGAGGACCAATTATACTGAGATATGGATCTTCAGGTCCAAGAATTTCTTCACCCTAATTTCTAGATCGAAATGGAACCTTTTCAACTTTAGTGATCGAATAATCATTGGTGTAGTTAGTTGATGAATTTGTCGATGTAAAATCAATCAAGAACCTTTTCGAAGTAATTTAATTAAGAAACAAATACGCCTGAAAATAAGCGCTCAACCAAAATACCATCTCCGTCCTAATTATTTTGTTCGTCAATCAAATTAACTATATTATTGTGTAAACGGTCTTTCTAATGTGTGCCGAAGGGCACACAATAAGCATCAACTTTCATGAAAATGACTTGTTTTGATTGGTGGAATTGATGTGAATGCAGGGGGCCATTTACATTTATTATCCATCCACCAATCAAAAGCTAGTATTCTCATGGATGTTAGTGACTATTGTGTGCCCTTGGGCACACCATAAAAAATTCGTCGTGTAAATAACTTAACGGTTTGGCTAGTGTGTGCCCATGGGCACATGCTAAGCACTAACATTAATAAAAATGGAGGGTTTTGATTGGTGTGGTTGTTGTAACTGCAGGGGGGTCCACCATTATTAAAGAAGGTAAGCCAATAGAAACCCTCCAATTACATAAATTTTGGTGCTTAATGTGTGCCCATGGGCACACCATAGAAAAACCGATAACTTAATATAATTAACGTGACTTTCTATATAAATTGAGTGTGACACTAATTTTGAGACAACTAAAACTGTAATTGTGGCAATATAAATGGGACAGTAGGATGTTCGGCTAGTTTTGTTCATAAAACGAATAAGAGTGGCCAGAAAAGAGGAGACATCAAATCTGATGTGCAATCTTTTTCATTTTCTAGATGCAGTTTTAGTTTTGTGAATGCTCTGCACTGTCCTTGTGTTGTATTAGTTATGTTTTTTTTCCGAGGTGTACAATGACAGTGTGATGTGAATTAGCTAGGTTTATCTTTAGAAGTTACGGAAACAGATTAAGTGAAAAATTAAGTGAAGCACACAAGACTCGTCTTTTTTGGCTGCTTGAGCAACGCTTATGGGAAGATATTATACTCATAGAATCATGTTTTCTGGTTTATGAAATCAAGTGGTGGACATTACAGAGGTCTTACTTGCATAGATTTCCCAGTACAGTAGTCGTACTTATTGGATTATATATATATGTAACCAAAGTACCAAACTAAACCAAGCAATACCCGGTATTATCCCGCCTAGGATAAAATGTACGCAGACCATGCTCCTGATCTCAAAGAGTAGGGGGCTGTTTACCTTCGCCCATGATTTTGTTGCATGGGACTTACCTATGTCACGAAACAAAAATTTGAATCCACAGGATACCCACAACCATTACACAAGATCTTGGTCCTCTTTCTTTGAATGGATTATATATATGTCATTGCAACAATTAACAAAGCTTTACATATATTAATCCAAAATTCATAGTAATACATATTTGAAAGCGCAACAAATTTTGTGTCAGTTGCACTAAATCCATGGCTGTAAATCTTATTGAAGGCCTCCAAGAATACTGGGAAAAGCCAATAGCAAACAAGCTCCAACAGCATTTCGTCCAATAGAAGGCCTAACTTCACCTCACAAAAAAAAAAACAGCATACCAAAATACGCATTAGCATCAAAAAAGAGAAAAACAAAATTATTCTCATGGATGTTACACAAGTGCATACGAATGCCATTCCCATTTATCATTATTATTACATCTTTTTATGATTAAGATATATCAGAACATTATATAATGTTGATGCAATTGCATATATCCAATCAACTTGCTAATTTGTAGAGGAGTCTGAGGGAAAACAAGGGTGAATAGTTCGTAGAGGAGTCTATACGAATATGTTTCTATTAGAAGGGTTGGGAATATAAGCCTACTCGAACACATTTTATAGCAAAGTATAATGTAATTTTTTAATGCAATTCCTTAATGCTGGTAATGTTGTAACATAATGATTGCAACAGTGCAACTGCTTGATATAACAATTCGTAATACAATTATTGCAACTCCTCGTTGCCGCTAATGTCCTCCAAGATAAAGTTACACTAGATCCAGGTTTTCACAATACATCTCAAATTTCAACAGTAAGTATGAAACTTATATGGAAGGCAACATTAACAAATGACCAATTTTTATCAATGAAGGGGAAAAAAAATATTCCGCAGTCACAGCATATGGAAACAATACTTATGGTGTTAACGTGTAGAAATATAAGGTCAGTGAGGCAAAAATCATTATTTACAGCATATATTGTTAACCTGCAAAATACCCCAAATAATGCAGATCACAAAACCTAGGACTGCCGCTATTCCTGTTGCAATCTGTTAAAATAGAGTTGATAGAATCTTATCTTTCAGATTGCTCTATTTTTTGATAATTTAGAATACATTCAAACAAACAGGTTGTACCAGATAGTCAAAAGCATCCTTCTACTGTTTTGATGCACAAGCGGACTGCTAGGTGTCAATGTGTTGGACTATAGTTGAAACGGTTTCTAACAACAAGTCCCTTTTTCAGATTGATCTCATACCAATAAGAAACAAGAACTGTTATTCAACTTCCTCCAAATTTACTACAGAAATGTTCAAATATTAGAATTCGGAACTAACCACTTTATATGTTGAATCAGAAGATTTAATTGTTTTATCAGGCAGCAATTTTCCATCATTCACCACCCCCGAGTTCCACTCATGTTTCATATCCACTGTGACTTCCAAGAGCAGTTCTCATTTAATTTTTATTGAGTCTATTGTTAATAAGCTGCTTTAAGTACTGGAAACATGGAGGATATGCAAGTTAAACCAAACACTTTTTTCTAAAACACAAAAAGACAAACTACAACTTCAACTTTACCTTATTCCAGTATATGCGTACTGGCATCACATACCTAATAATCCAAAAACACAGCAAACCTGGAAGCACTATCAGGAAGCAGTAATTGTTGTCCAAGACTGTCATCCGACAATGGAACGTCTCTTGTAGCTTTAATCTAATCCCAAGGATTTGCCAAATATAAACATGTAGCAATTTAGATATCTGCTCATGTATATAGAAATATATGATAAACCATCACAATGTTTAAAATTTAAACAATGGAAAACATCAGAGAAGATTAAGGCCAGAGAACAAATTTTTTTTTTTTTGACAGAACCACAGAACAAAAATTGAAACTGCTTAATATGTATGTCTTTTGATAGGAATGACGTCATATGACTTCAGCATAACAAAATACTGATAAGCCTTAGACCAGCATAACAGAACTAAAATTGAAAGTGCCAAAACTCTTTATTCAACATCATCGTAATTCAAGTCTGTTAGTCTGTTAAATGTATGCTTTGTGGGAACATCATCGTAACTCAAGTCTGTTAGTCTGTTAAATGTATGCTTCGTGGGATGACAGTAATTACTCTTTTTCTTATTTTTGTCCGACCAATTCATTTGCTCCTATATAAATGACCATTTGACTCAACTCATGTGTTTTGTCCTACAAAGATTTAACGGTAGAGGCCTCAAATCCAAGTGCATTAAAGTAATATTCATTAAAAGATATGTCGGGGTCACAAGATTCTATTAATATATAAAGATACTGATTATTCCTCAATTAATATTTATAAATTTACAATTTAATTGGAATTATATTCGTTATGGGCCCAGCTAGATTTATTTCTATATATTTAATTTTTAGGTAGGTGGTTGTTTGGTGGTTGTTTTGTATCAGCCAGACAAGCAAAAGGGGAAGGAAGTAACACATATATATTTTTTGATATGTGACAATTTTAGTTATAACTTTGAACATAATGAGAAGCACTAAAATATGATTAATTTTATCAAGACTTAACTATGTCAATTCGATGACCCACCAGAAAAATTACCAAGCAATTTGTGTTCAAGCTGTATTGGGTGTCGCTCATAGCAGGGATATCATTGTGCAACACCCCGTTTAAAATATATATAATATCTAATTAAATATCTTCCTCCGCTCGTCAGGACTGGAGGCAGGAATCTGGTTATATTCTGCTTTTGGTAGATATGCAAGTCCAACATGAATTTTTTGTGGGTATTGAGGGCTTTAGTTTTTAATATAGGTATTTTTAAGCACTTTTATTGAGGATGGGGTTCGGGGGATTCACCCAATATATTATATTCAATAGGATTCATCTAGTTTTGACATATTTATCCTTACTTTATTAATCAATTTACCTAATCTAACTATTTAAAATCAAACAAAGTAGCCCAGTAGGTTCATTCATGGAAAATCAAAATAGTAGCTACCAGATGGAACAGACACAGACAGTACACAGATACTTCATTCATGCACCAATACATAGATAACAATCTGTTTGTGAGATCCATAAGTTGATCTATTCAAAACAAAACCAAAAATTGTGAAATTTAATAAACACACGAACCATAAAAGTTATCAGCATCTTATAAAAGGATTTCTATCTTGGAATTATTTTAAACTATAGTATAGAAATCCATTAACAAGCTTGAAGAACAATGCCAACTGCATAACTAGAAAAGCGACAACAACAATTGCTAAATGTTCAAATGGCTCAAAAATTAATTAGACCACCACATGGCACATGCACAAAAGACTTCATTGACATTGTATATTTAATGTAGCAACAAAAAGGTTGAATCATTTTGATAAATGTATATAGCAAAAATGACAAAATAGAAATAAAGCATTGCAAATATAAAAAAAAAAATAACAAAGTTACCCAGCTGTAGTTATATTCTCTCTTAAACTATTAGTCGATACCTATAATTTGAATTGTTAAGAATTATGCATTACACATGCCAGATGAGACACGAAACCACACAGACAGGCCTAAGCTCTGCAAAATAAGATATATAATAGCTTCAGGTATATTTCTATCCAGAAACATATATATATGCTCCATTTTCTTAAAAAGATTTGAATGGAACCTTGTATACGAAATTAAAGGTGGATATCAACCTAAATAGCAAGACATAGGCACATTGTCTCAGAAATTTTTTTGAAAACAAAAAAAAGTCCCAATGTGAAAAATCAGTCAAACAGGTTTAAAGTTTAAACTAACACTCTCAGTCTGGAAGTAAGCATAATCCTCATATGAGAGCAATCTGAAACAAAAAGAGTAGCTAAAACATCCCGATAAAACAGAGAAACACGGAAGGGTGTATCACCTATTGCTAATTGTATAATAACTGAAGCTTTGATCTAAGCTAGTACACCATACAACATGCAACAGCAGATAAGCTCCATCTAAGCCTTCTTCCTTCTCCTTTTACCAGCTTTCTTCGGCTTGATTCCCTCTTGGCCGGAAGAACGATCTTTTATAATTCTATGACATTTAAGTAGGCAAGTATCATTAATTCTTCTTATTTCTACTACTTAATTGTTGAGAAGAAATCAGCATAATATGTCAGAGTACCACGGCTAATTAATACAAAAATTACAACTTACTTCTGTCTCTTTGCATGCAGCTTGATGCTTGTAACCATGTCCATAGTCCTCTGAAGGTGCTCCGCTGTTCGTGAGTGCAAGTCAAGGCCCTCCAAACCATCACAATTAACTTTGCAAATCCGGCACCGTACCGTACTCTTAGGCATTCTATGTCTGAAACTATCACTGGACTCCACGTTCCCCTGAGCATTCCCAAAAAACAAAAGAATGGTCAACATGTTATTAAAAAGAACCGTGAACTAGTACACACTCAAATTAATTCTTCATGAAAAATCAAATCAGACCAGAGCTTCCCAATAGGATAAACACGCACTTAAACACATATATTTGCACAACAAAGCATCACTTACTTCATAAAAACCACCAGGGCGTGGAATTTTATCATGATAAAAGCTGCTCCTAAATCCAGGCTCACCAAGACGTAAATTTCCTAAATATGATTGTGCATAAGGGAAACCCCCATTTCCATTCAATTCCACCATATGAGGATCCGGAAATGTTCCAAAGCCTTTTACAGCAGAAATATGACTTGGTACATCTCTAGGACCAAAAAGTTCACCCACACGCATATGATTGGGGATAAAATCTTGACCAGCCATATCACCACTCTTAAAATGATCATTAAAGTGTCTGCCAATTGGGTCTGAAGATATGTGAAAAGATCTTGGCCCTTCAGGAAATGCATTGGGGCCCCAGCCATTTACATTATCAAGACCAGGCTGATTGTGTGGCCCCCCTGATTGGCCTCCAAATCCATGGGATGGAATGCCGTAGAATTCTCTTCGTGGACTTCTAGGTGGCAAATGATCCACACCAAATCCAGGCCCTGAGCCATGAAATTCTGGCGGAGCATTAGAAGTATATGGGGGCAAGAACTTTGAACGAAACTCAGAAATATGTTCATGAGGATAATCACCTGCTTCTGACGAGCCATTCCCAATATTTGCAGGCTTAGGGAACTGTTTCAGTGCTTGCTCATACTCGCCCTGACCATTACGTCCAGCTGGCCCAGTTCTAAATTGATTCATGTGATCATCATTAACATTTTTAACATGCAGCCCAAGTGCAGCTCCATGTACGCGATTTTCATTTGCTAAAGTCTCCTCGTGTAGACCCCTATTAAAGGATCCTGATACATTGGGGTCTGGATATCTACCCTCTAAGTGACGAAGCCTCGGATTCTGCAGAGGACCAGCATTATTGGAGCCATGTAGTGGTCCTGTTGGTTCAGCTTTATTAGTTCTGGAAAACAGCGGCTGAGAAGAAGAGTTATTCTGATAATATTGCCCCCTTTGAACACCTTGTAAGCTTTCATGTGTGTGAGAAGAACTAGACTGACGGAAATGTTCAATTGGATGAAGTGGACCCGACAGTCCAGGTCCCTGAAGATTTAAGTGAGCAGGTCCTTGACCAGGTAGTGCATTAGGTGGAGCCCCAATATAAGAACCCGACTGTGAATGTGAAGAAATAGCAAGTCTTTGTTGTTGAGATGAAAGTCCATAGGGCCCTGAAGGCATCTGATATCTGCCTTGATCGGTTAGTGGAGTTGGGTTAGAGGACTTCGGGCGACCCTTGTCATGGAACCCAGAGTATTGAGTCATGGCAGGGCCTTGTTGAGAGACTTGGCCGTGACTCAATTTGTTTTCATGTGCCAACACATTTGAATTATCTTTCTTATGTCCCACATAAGTTTCCCTTTGTCGCGAAGTAGAATCCTTTACAGCAAAAACACTGCCATGCATCTCATTAGGTGTTGCAGCTTTTTCCTTAACAGTTTTCTCCATTAATGGCTCAGACGAGCCTGATTTCAATGCATCAACCACAGCTTCTGCAACTTGGCTCTGATTTCCTTTATTTTCACCTACAATTCTGATATTATGTTCCACATCCCCACTTTTTCCTCTAATTTCTGAGTCAAACGCTTTAATCCTAACAGAATCCTCTCCAGGAAAACTAACATCGTTTCCAGCAGTCTTGTTTAAAGTTGATCCAACTTGTGCTGCAGCACTTCCTCCACCCAGTTTATGCGTAATTTCACGATCAGACTGAGAAAACTGCAGCCCACTAGCTACTTGCTGTTGCTGCTCAGATGGTTGAACTGAACTCAACGGCAATGGTCGGGAGTGAGGAGCACATTGAGGGAAGGGGTGAGATGTTGCTGTTTGATTTGGCACGGCAGGTCTACTGCCAGAGGGTGGAGGTTGCTGTGGTGCCATGCCATGTGCTTGCACACTGCCATGTGATGGTGGCGGAGGACGGGCATTCTGTTGCGACTGAATTGGACCCTGGGGCTGCATAGGCTTGAGAGCAGAAGGAACTGAAATAGATGCCTGCGACAGAGTAGACTGCTGCCCATGTTGTTGAATGGGTTGTCCTCCAGGAGCCGCAGGACGCTGGTGACCAATGTACCCCTGCAGAAGATGTTGAGGATGATGGACAGGAGGGAAACCCTGGGTTTGGCTTTGACTCTGCTCCTGGCTTGGCAGTGAAGCATTAGTCTGGGGAGGTCGTATATGTGGAGATTGTTGAGGGAACTGAGCAGATGGAGGCAAAGGCCCACTGGAAGGTTGCATAGGCATGGAATAATGTTGTTGAGAGGCCTGCAGCATTTGATAGTTAGGTTGAACTAGGGGATGTGACTGATAACCTGGTAAGACACCGGGAGCAGGTTGCTGACTTGGAGGATTGTTCGGCTGCAGTGGGTGAGGATAATGATGACTTTTGGACTGAGATTGTAAAACTGGTTGGGGCTGTGACTGCAGCTGCACCAGATTCCCTTGATACGGTGGCTGTTGATAAGGCACTTGAAGATTCGTTTGTGCAGGAGGCTGCAAAGAATTGGGTATCATATGAGGTTGTGCTTGGTGGGGAGGCTGTTGCGGAAGGATTTGACTCTGGGCAGCTGTTTGAGTGTCAACTTGGATATGAGATTGTTGTTTTGGGTTGACTTGATTCTGCACAAAGGAATGTGCTTGAGGCTGTCCTTGGGGTTGTCGCTGAGTCTGTGCTGGCCCTTGCCCTTGAACCTGAGGCAATGGTTGATGATGACCCTGCATTCCAGTCAGGGGCTGAGGATAGACCTGAGGTTGTCCTGCATATGGTGCCTGCTGGTGCACCGGTTGTGCAGGTTGCTGATATGGGTAGTAGTACTGCTGGTATGGAACACATCCAGGATATTGCTGATAGTACTGTTGATATTGTTGCCACTGCTCTGCAGTCATCCCAGCACTAGAAGCGATTGCTTGGACATAAGGATTTGCTTCTTGTGTGGTTGGAGGGGCCATAGTGATCTGCGGTACCGCTGCCTGTGAGGTGTGGGCTACGGGTTGAGAACTTGCCTGGCCGGAGTTTGCAGTATTAACTGCAACAGCAGTAGCAGCATCTTTCGAATTTTGTGCGGTCTGCTGCAAATGTGATTTTGCACCCTGCAATTGTTGAATGAATAAATTGTCATAAACAATTTCGAGCAAATCGAAGACTTAATTAAAATTTGCACATCACTCAATTATTTGCACACTTACTGCACAAATTTGTGCATGGTTCTGTACTTGGCGATGCAAAAGTAGCATCCCACATCTGTTGCACACGACAGGGGAATATCCAAAGGCGCAGTCAGAACGATGAGAAGTGCACTCAGACAAGGTTCCCTGCCACGAACATCCACTCCTGTGAAACAGACAATGCACAGGAGTTTTGCCTATCCGTTCTGCCAGTGCTTTGTCTGATTCGACAAGTGGCTGCAATAAAAAGATCATTGAGCATATTAAGAAAGTTAAAATCACAAATTTTCACTTATAAACACAAAAATATGGCAAGTTCTAACCTTAGAATCCTTATCAGTCACCAGGTATCCATCATAGGGGCAGGCCTTTGTAGTTCCAACAACATATGTTAGACAAGGTTTGCAGAATAAATGAGTACACTGTGACTGGAGCGCCTCAGTTGGGTAAACAAGTGTGCGACAAACTGCACAAAAGTACTCGCCCGCTAGAGATTGTATGTTGACAATGCAATCATTGTCAAAACCCATAGTTGCTCAGAAATCTTGCACCGAATCCTGGAGTACAGCAAAAACTACAATCATTTATTATCTTAAAAATTTAGATCGACTAATACTCATTATGCATTTCAGCATTTAATATGGCAAATCAAGATGGAGTTTTTTAAGAAACACATAATTGCAACTCATACTACACTTTGCCCTGATGGCCAACACAGATGAGGAAATTAAATGCTACAACTACAGCATATCATTATGATATACTAACTTCGACCAATCTGGCCTTCATCAAATAGCAAAAAAAATCTTGATCAGTCCATCAGCACAAACTATACACCACTACTATATGAGACAAAAAGGAACATATATATCAAAATAACACAATTCACCTGAAAAAAGGAATTGATATTCTGGATTCAGTTCTTCATTTAATTTTTGGCATTAGGGCGGAAAAAAAAAAACCACAAATGGAAAAGTTGGCCGAAAAATCACAAATTCGTGCATATACGAAATAGGAAACCCTAATTTTAATAGGTCCCACATGTACACATTTGAGAGAGGCTTTTGTATAAGATGTGATTATTTTGAAGCAGTCTCTCAGCTCTCAAATGTGTGCCAAGAATGGTAAAAAGGGTTAACATACCAATTGGATTACTTAAATACACAGGCATTAAAAAAAGAGCACAAACACAACAAAAACAAACATATAGCAACACAGCAGAAAATTCATACAATAGAATTCTGAACCCCTTAACAAACACAGCAAAAGAAGGATCATTATGGATATAACAGCACATAAAATCAAAGAAGGAAACACATAAATTTTGTAAAGATAATAATTTTCCATCAAGCCCTTGACACACAGACATCAAAACAAAAAACTGGCACAAAAAGAATACCCAGATAAATTTTAATTCCCAACTTCTTAACAATTACTGTAAAACCACATCAAAACAAAGAAAGAAACACATAAAATGTACACAGATAAGAATTTTCTATAACACAAGTATACAAAACTCGAATCAATGTAACAACACATGATCATCTATATCTAACATCAAAAGATGATATAAAATGTATGTATCAAAAACCCAAACACTAGAACACCAAGAACTCACACTTACATGTATAGATATGATAAAAAGGGTTAAACTTACCAATTGGATTACTTACTACACAGGCATCAAAAAAATGAACACAAAAACTGCAAAAAATTACCCAGATAAAATAAAATTCCGAACCCCTTAACAAACACTGCAAAAAGAACATCAGCATGGATTTAACAACACATAAAATTACAAAACAAAACACATAAAATGTATGAAGATAATAATTTTCCATCAAACCCTTGACTGACACAGGCACAAAAAGAAATGAACACATAAAATTAAAGAAAGAAACACATAGAAATTTAAGAAGATACGAATTTTCGATCAAACCCTTGACAAACACAGCTAAAACACATAAAATCAAAGAAAGAAACGGATGAAATGTACAAAAATAAGAATTCTCTATCGAGACACAAGTATACAAAACTCAAATCGATGTAACAGCATCAGATCATCTACATCTAACACCAAGAAATGATATAAAAATGTATGTATCAAAAACCCAAACATTAAAACACCAAGAACACACACGTATATGGATAGATATGAATGAAGAACAAGTACCGAGACTGAGCAGAAGATGAATCCGAACGTAAGACCTGGAATGTTGAGCCAATCAGATTTGAAGACAGAAGTTTCCAGAGAGATGGTGAGTTTTGTCTGAAGCGAATTATAAGCAGGCGCTGATACTATATAGCTGCTACTGCACTCGGCCGCTAAAAAAAAAACTCTTATGAATTCATCCTGGGTTCCGGCTTCATACATTTTTCGATTATTTTTTTATAAAATACGGTATCTTTGTCCTGTCCCTCTCATTTCTTTACGTTATTATAAATAGTAGTAAATTTTTTCCATCATTACACTCACTATCTTCCCCACTATCTCATATTTAACAATAGAAATTATTATTACACCCACTACTTTCTTCAACTATCTCAAATCTATTATTAAATATTGATAGGTCCCACCACTTTACCCACTTTTCATCTTAACTTTACTCATTTTTCATAAATTGTCTTGGTCTCCGTGTCCCCCTCTAATATAAATAATTGAGGGGACGGAGGAAGTAATAATTTTAATGAAAAAGCAGATACTAATGTATGTGAGCGTGAATATTCATGAAACGGTTACTGTGTGATGTATTTAACTTGTTTTTATTGGTCGATCTTTTGTATATGCATGGGTCATCATTATTAATAGGTAGTCAATTAAAATGAGTTAAATAGATGAAATTTGATATTTAGCATGTGTCCATCGACATATCCAAAAAAAACCGTTCATGAAAAAGTAAAATGCCAATTTTTTTAAAGATAATTGGGCCATGATGAGGCCCAAGGAATAATGCCGGTGAAAATCAAGAATTAGAATTAAATGGTGGAGGCGCTGATTATGAATTAATTGGATGATTGAGGATTAATCGGATTAAAAACTGTAGTCTTAATAATATTGTAGTAATATTTAATGTATATCGTTAATCAATCATCAATCATCAATATCAATATACTTATATAAAGGAAAAGCGAGGGGTGTGTAGGTAGCGACTCTTAGATAGCTCCGTTCTGTTTTTTTAATTTTCTGGAATTTCTGGATGAAAAATACTAAAAACATATACTACTTTTTTTAGTTTCGGATATATGGGAAGTAAGTTCCACAACTACCTTTTTCAAAATATCAAAAATAAAATCTACTTACCTTTTTTAATATCAAAAATAATCAATCAATATCAATATACTTATACAAAGGAGAAGCGAGGGGCGTGTACGTGGTGCCTCTCAGATAGCTCCATTGTATTTTTCTAATTTTATGGAATTTTGGGATGAAAAATATCAAAAATTAAAACTACCTTATTTAGTTTCGGATACATTGGAAGCAAGTTTCAGAACTAATTTTTTCAAAATATCAACAAAAAAATCTTCCTGCCTTTTTTAGTATCAAAATTATTAGAAGAAAATTACAAATTATGAATTCAACTTTAAAAATATCAAAAATAAAATTACTTTGTTTAGTTTCGGATATATTTGAAGAAAGTTTCAAAACTAACTTTTGCAATGTATCAAAAATACAAACTACCTACCTTAATAAATACCAAATCAGAATTTGAAACTTCTTTTAAATTATTTTGATCTAAAAAAAGGCTTAGTTTTCTTCCTGACCATATTTTTGGAAAAGATGTATATCAAAAACAGAAAATATCTTTGATAAACCGGTCTTTTCTCAAATCAACCCCTATAAATTGAGGTCAAATATCATAAAATTTAACCTAAACAAATATTTTTTTGCCTATTTATCTTCTATTTCTGATACAATAATGAATGCTTTGAATAGTAATAGAGATGACTGGCTGGTAAGAGTATGAGTTTGTCAGATGTGGGAGTCGACAAATCCAAACACGAGAGAAGAATATAATCTGGACATGTTATTAATGGATGAAAAGGTCAACAAATTAATTGTTAATTGTTAGTGATATATGCTTGTTGGTTATTTTTTATAATATTTGTTTTGTTCATCGGACATGTTTGTTGTTAATTTTTATATGATTTAGTTTGTATGTAGAAAAATATTATTCTTGCAACACTTTCATAATATCTGTTTGCTCGGTTCAAACACCTTTCAAGTGAAGCAGATACTAATGTACGTGAGCGTGAATATATTCATGAAACGGTTACTGTGTGATGTATACCCTCCATCCCAAATTAGATGAGCTAGTTGACTTTGAGCACGTAACTTAAGGTGCATTGACCGACTAGTTCCGAAATTTATTTTATTAATTTTTCTTTCGTAAACAAAAATTTTATATTTAAATTTTTATCTACAAAAATAAAATTTTAAAATAAGTAATGTAGCTATGCGGTCAATGGACTTTAAAGTGCGTGCCCGAAATCAACGAGCTCATCCAATTTGAGATGGAGTGAGTATTTAACTTATTTTTATTGGTGGAGCTTTTGTATATGCAGGATCTTATTATTAATAAATAGTATTCCCTCCGTCTCTCTCAGTAGTTTCTTTCAATAGTTTACATGCACGCGCATTTCGAGGTTCTTATAAAATATAGTTTCATAACATTTTTTTAATATTTTCTTTTTTTAATAAAAAATTAAATATCAAATTTTTATTCGGAGAAAAAAATTAAATAAATATCTTATGTAACTATATTTTAAATGAGTGTGGAAAAACGTGTCAAAAAGTAACGTAAAGAAATGAAAGGAACAGAGGAATAGTCAATTAAAATTAAAATAAATTAAATATATGAATTTTGGTGTTTATCATGTGTCCACCGACGTATCATGAAAAACCGTTCATGAAAAAGTAAAATGCCAATTTTTTTAAAGATAATTGGGCCATGATGAGGCCCAAGGGATAATGTCACTGAAAATCAAAAATTAGAATTAACTTGAGGCGCTGATTATGAATTAATTGGATGATTGAGGATTAATCGGATTAAAAACTGTAGTCCTAATAATATTGTAGTAATATTTAATGTATATTGTTAATTAATCATCAATATATCAATATAAAGGAAAAGCGAGGGGTGTGTAGATAGCGACTCTCAGATAGCTCCGTTCTGTTTTTCTAATTTTTTGGAATTTTTGGATGAAAAATATTAAAAACAAATACTACCTTTTTTAGTTTCGGATATATTGGAAACAAGTTCCAGAACTACCTTTTTCAAAATATTAAAAATAAAATCTACTTACCCTTTTTAATATCAAAAATCAATCAATCATCAATATACTTATATAAAGGAGAAGCGAGGGGCGTGTAAGTGGTACCTCTCAGATAGCTCCGTTGTATTTTATTAATTTTCTGGAATTTTTGGATGAAAAATATCAAAAATTAAAACTACCTTATTTAGTTTCGGATACATTGGAAACAAGTTTCAGAACTAATTTTTTCAAAATATCAACAAAAAAATCTGCTTACTTTTTTTAGTATCAAAATTATTAGAAGAAAGTTACAAATTATGAATTTAATTTTAAAAATATCAAAAATAAATTACTTTTTTTAGTTTTGGATATATTTGAAGAAAGTTTCAAAACTACCTTTTGCAATGTATCAAAAATACAAACTACCTACCTTAATAAATACCAAATCAGAATTTGAAACTTCTTTTAAATTATTTTGATCCAAAAAAAGGCTTAGTTTTCTTCCTGACCATATTTTTGAAAAAGATGTATATCAAAAACAAAAAATATCTTTGATAAGCCGATCTTTTTTCAAATCAACCCCTATAAATTGAGGTCAAATATCATAAAATTTAACCTAAACAATTTTTTTTGCGCCTATTTATCTTCTATATCTGATACAATAATGAATGCTTTGAATAGTAATAGAGATGACTGGCTGGTAAGAGTAAGAATTTGTCAGATGTGGGAGTTGTTATTTTACACCAACTATGAGAAAGATTGTAGAAGGGGGGGTTGAATACAATCTTTTACAAATTTAAAAGATTCAAGAATGATACACTAAAACACAGTAAACAGAAAAACACCAAGTATTAAAAATACGGGTGGATTGAATGATCCACCCGTGAGATTTTATATAGAAGAATCTGTGGATTGTTTACAATTCGCACAGCTGCTGGTTCATCACTTAAAACAAGTTCTAACTCTCAGATTTTTCTCTCAAGTAATTTGAACAAGTTCAACTGATGCTACTAACTTGGTTATATACTCCAAGTTTTACAAAGCTTTTAGCTAGATTACAAAATGCACTCTAATCTAAAAACAATGCTGCACAACTTTGTCTTATGCATGCTTTCTGAGATGTCTTCATCTTTGACCATCACCTTGATTTGATCCAGATTGCACAGCATGAGATAAGTATGTTTCTGCTTCTTCTTTATTTTCCTAATTAGGCTTCCATGTCTATTTTAGTGTAATTCGATCCATGTGATTTGTCAGACTTAAGCTCTAGTCACTTTCAACTGCTCTTTGCTTCATCAGTTGAAAGCTCGGTTCATCAGTTGAATGAATTACAAACTTCATCAGTTGAATGCTGTTCCAGTCTCATCAGTTGAATTCCTCAGCATCATCAGTTGAACACTTTGTCTTCAGTTGAATGCTTGATTTTCATCAGTTGAAACATCATCCAGTCTTCATCAGTTGAACAGTTACATCTCATCAGTTGAATATCCTTCACTTAGATAAAATTACATGGCATTGGATATTTACAATTAGCCATCCTATTCTACCCATCCGTTGACAATTCCCAAAGACAAGAAATGTAACAATTACAACTGAAATTTGATAAAGATTCTAAGTAAGACATGTTACAAAATGTTTATGTTATCATCAAAAATTATTGATTCCTAACAATCTCCCCCAATTTATGACTGGAGAAGATGCAGACATAAATTCTACACTTGATGATAACAAAACATTAATAAAATAAAATGCAGAATTTAAATACAAGAGTTAGAAAAGATTACAGATGATTATGCTCCTCTAGACTGAGCAGTTACTTGTTCCTAGAAGATCTTCTTCTTCTGGACTTAAGTTTTTCTTCAAGAATATTAATCTGCTTTTGAAAGATCCTGTAGAACCATTCTTCATCACTATCTTGTCTGTTGAGCTTGGATTGGAGAGTCTTCAGAGTATTCAAGCTAGCAACCTTGAGTTGATCTTTAGGTCTGAAAAATCTCCTAACACCTTGATTGTCCCTAAATTCCATGACTGGAGTAGGTTCATGATGAATTTTCTTTCCAGTGTAGGGAATTTTCAGCCTTCTTTGTAGACTAGCATCTGAGTTCCATTCCTTCCTGATCTCAAGGATTCTTTTTAGTACCATTTGCTTTGCAGGTGGTGTAAATCCTCCAGTCCTCTTCATAGATCCATATATTTTTGTTAGAGAACTGAATCCCTCAGAATTCAGAACTCTGTGAAGAGGCCAGATGACATCACCCTTGTTTTTGTAAGAGAATACCAATCTTTCAGGTAACTTTGAAGTTGCTTCTATTCCTCTTACTTCTTGAAGATCATCCAGCTCCAGCTCCAACTCAGAAATTTCTTCAATGTTAGCAATGATCAGATAGTCATCAGGATTTTCAGGTTCTTTTGGAGGTTTAGGAGGGTTAGCCATCCTCTTAGCCACAGACTTGACCTTCTTCTTTGGCTTGGAAGATTCTTGGACAAGAAAAGCTGGAATTGGAATATCTTCCAAGTCAATTGGCTCCTCCTTTGGCATTATTGGCTCATCATGGAAGTTGACATCTGGATGTACTACTGTGGTATCCTTGATTGGAGAAGAAGGCTTTGAGATAGGCTTTTCTGGCACTTCTTCTCTTCTCTTGGCTGCCTCAGGCATCTTAGTTTTAGATTTGACTCTCTTTTTCTTTGGAGAAGATTCAAGAGGCAATCCTTTCTCATTTAAAAGCTCAGCTGCCAACTCCTCTTCCAGCTCAATAGCAAACCTTTCATCCACCTCTATTTGGTTTAAAGAGAGTTGGGATTCAAACTCCTCTTTTTCACATTCTCTGGCCACCTCTTCAGCTTTTGCATATGAGTAATGAGGATGGCCAGTTCCAATAAACAACTTCTGGCCTTCTCTGTAGATGATGGCAAAATGAGCCTTTAAGGCCACATCTGCACAATCTTTATAACTTTTGATTTCTTGGCCCAAAAGCTTGTATTCATTTTTGTCAGGCCTGGCTAAAGGAAAGTAGATTGAGCTTGAGTCTTTTCCAGGCCTGGAGTAACCACAATTGTTTGGAAACAGAGTTGGCTTGAACTCATTCAGAAATGATGGCTCACCCTTCTCTGTCTTGGAGGGAATAACAATCTCAGGTGTAATCACCCTGAGAATTGTGGTTGTGGTTGGAAAAGAGATTTGAGCTGTAGTGGCTGTGGAAGATGTGGAAGATTTCTTGCCTAGTTGAGCCACTCTCTTTGCAATGGAGTCCAATTCTTTCATCCTTTCAATCTTTTGCTTTTCCCTTTCAGTGTGGAAAGGAGGAGGAATTTGGCTGATCAATTCTGCAGGAGTTGGTAATTCTTTCTCCCCCTTTTTGTTAGCAGCAAGTGTAGGGGATGGACTAGGAAGAGAAACACCAGAGGCAAGAAGAAGATGTTGAAGAAGTCCAGTCTGAATTCTTTGATGCTGCAACATCTCATCCATTCTAGAGTTTAAGATATAGACATTTCCTTCCAGAGCTTCCACTTGCTTCTCCAATTGTAGTTGTTTTTGCTCAGATGCAGAAAGAGCTGATTTGACCTGAGCTGGAAGCTTTTCATCAATTTGTTTGGTCAGATCAGTCTTAACAGAGCCAATAAGAAAACTGAGATGCTCTATCTCTTTCTGAAAGTGGAGAGATTGATATTTGTGAAGCTTGAGGTTTTCCAAAGCTTGACTGGCAATGGTGGCAGAGATGGCTTGAGAGGAGGATGAGCTTCCAGGTTGTGATTGAAGAATGGTGGAGGCTTGCCTTTCCAGCTCCATGCTAACAACCATTGCATTTGCAGACTGCATGGAGAGCCATGAAGGTAGAGAAGTGGTAGGTTGTTCACCAAGGGATTCCTCAAGAGCATCATTGAGGTCTTCATCACTATCATCATATTGAAAATCATCTCCAGCATTGGCAGGCAGAGCTGTAAATGCCTCCTTTGCTCTAAGCATAGAAGATGTAGTGTGAATTAGATTAAGGTGCCTCTCAGCTGCTTGATTGTCCAATCTGGCAAAATCTTGAATGGAAGACATTCCATGAGTAAAAGTCTCAGGGTCTAGTGAAACACCATCCAATATGGATCTGTATTCAGCTTGAAACTCTTGTTCACTAAACCCTTCACTGACACCTGCATTTCTCTCAATTTCTCTCTGTTCTTGCATCAAGGGCTCCCCTTGGCTCACCACACAACTCACCTCTCCCTCACTTACCCTTACTAAAGGGTCACTCTTATCCTCTCCTTTTTCCTGGCTAGAAGAAAATGCCAGACTCTCCACACCCTCTCCTTTTGCCAGCTCACTAGGCTGCCTCTCCACTCCATAGCTCACTCCACTCAATCCTAAAAGTGTTTGTGCTACCATGTGATCAACTGCTGTAGAAGAAGGTAAAGTAATTGAAGTAGCAGCAGTTGTCAACTGATGAGAGACATCAGTTGAAACATGAGTAGAGGATGCATTCAACTGATGAGAGCTGTTAAGCAGATCAGTTGAAGGACAAACACTTGTCAACTGATGAGGGAGATCAGTTGAAGAAAATGAAGAAATAGGTTTAGAGGCTGTGATAGTTGAGTCTGTGGTGATTGATTTTAATGGTATATCCACAGAGCACACTTTCACAAAAGAAGGAATTGGAAGAGAAAGATCCAACAAATCATCAAAGTGATGATGATCAATCTCAGAGGGGGACTTCTCCATGAAATCTAAAGATGGAGAATTTACAAGTGTGGTGTGAATCAATTCCACATCCACAGAAGAGGTTGGGGATTGTGTTTGAGTTGTAGAAATAGTAAGATCATGAATATGGGTAATTGGATTTACTGAAGAAGGGGGCTGTGACTCCACATTTATTGGAGTCACATCAATCTGAATTTGAGAAATGACAGGAATACATTCCTGTGTGTGTGCAGAGTGCTTTGATTCATCACTTCTTTTCTTCTTTCTCCCATAGGCTTTAACAGGTGAAGAAGTGGTGTCCCTCCCCCTTTTTGACTGTGTCCTTGGCTGAGGACTGTTTTCAATAACAACATCCTTTTGGGAGGATGCTGCTAGGGATGTGCTTAAATCCATATTAACATCTACAGTCTTTTGGGAGACTGCAGAGTGGCTAGGCTGGTTAGCACTCACCTCTCCATCCTTATCCTTAGGGTTTCTTTGATGATCACCCTTTCCCTCCCCCTCACTTCCTCCAATCACACTCCCCTCAGGCTTGTGTTTCTTAGTTTTTACAACAGATGCCTTTTGGGAGGCATCTGAGGTTGGTTTAGAAGACTTGGTTTTAGAGGGTTTTGCTACTTGTGTAGGCTGTTGATGGGCCTCTTCAACAGCCCTGATAGCAGAAAGCAAAGAAGTTGAGGGTTGAGAGAGAGTAGTAGGAAAGCCATGTACCTCTTTTTGCTTTCCAGCCTCCATTATTGGCAGGTACACCACCTCCAAGGAGGGGTACAAATTCATCCTGAAGAGGTCTTTAAAGACTCTCTTTTCCTGCACAAAACTAGGAAGCTTGGCTTCCTTGTTAGTAATAACCAGCTTTTTGTTGAGATGATTAGCTAGCATCATAAGAAACCTGACATAATAAATATTCCTAGGTCTACTAGTTTTATCACCTAGTTTCTCCCCAATTTCTTGGATCATCAAACCACCAAAATTGAAATATTCATTAGTCAGGTACATGTAAAGCATTTGCAAAATCTGGGAAGTGAGAGCATTGAAATTACTAATCTTACCAGAAAATGCCTTAATAAAAGCATCACATAAATAACTCCATTCTCTTCTAAGACCCCTTCTTTCTATTTTACCTAAGGCATCAGTTGGCAAAACATAATTCATGGCATAAAGTAAATTAACCAACTGATTATCACTAGGCAAAGATAAAACAGTATCTTCAGGAATCTTAAAGCATGCTTTCATAACATCAGCATTAACAGAATGAGTCTTATTATTGACAGAGAAAGTTAGAGTTTCATCCTCACTATTAAACTCTGCAGAGGTCCACATTTCCTCCACTATCTCATGGTAGATGATAGGAGCTTCAGTCATAGCATAAGAGAGCTGACTTGACTTGATGAACTCCATCATCCTGTGATACTCCTTCTCCTCCACAGCTTTAGTATCCACAAATGACGCAAAGTTGTTCTTCTCATAGATAAACCCACTTGGTGCAGTATACTTCTTCATGGGTGCCATTGCAGTTACAGAGAAAGCTTGAGGAAAAATTAGAGTTTGCTTTTGCACAGAGAGAGAGAAGAGAACTTGAAAAATTCGAAAGAGTGAGATGAAAGGAGGTGAAAATAAATTAAAACACTTAAATACTTTCTCAGAAAATTGCTGTGATTGGCTGAGAAATTACCGTTGAGAAGAAATTACTCTTATTGAACTCTACAAAAATTACACACACGATCGTGTGTATAAAGTAGGTGAGAGACAAAAGAAATTTCAACGGCTCAGATCTGATAATACTTTCAACGGATGAAATAAGCGCCTCTTTAAACTTCCTATTCAACTGATGAAGATCAGTTGAAGGCGTCTTCAACTGGTGTCATCAGTTGAATGAAAAACAGCGCAAGAGGATATTGTTTCAAACACCAGTTGAAACAATTTCACTAGTTCATCAGTTGAAATATTATAGATTTTATCCAGAATTATAATTAATTCAATTTTGATAAATCAAAATTAATCAAATTCTGGCTGCCAAATTACAGAAAAATTCATTCTTAAATTAGGAGAAATTTAACATACCTAATTTACTTACCAACCTTGTGAATGTTGATTCATCAAGAGGCTTTGTGAAGATATCTGCAATCTGTTCTTCACTTGGAACAAAATGCATTTCAACAGTACCAGCCATCACATGTTCCCTTATGAAGTGGTATTTGATGTCAATGTGCTTGGTTCTTGAGTGTTGTACTGGATTTTCAGTTATAGCAATAGCACTGGTGTTGTCACAAAATATTGGGATTTTTGAGAGATTTAATCCATAATCAAGTAATTGATTTCTCATCCACAATAATTGTGCACAACAGCTTCCAGCTGCAATGTATTCAGCCTCAGCTGTAGAGGTTGACACAGAATTTTGCTTTTTGCTAAACCAAGAAATCAATCTGTCACCAAGAAATTGACAGGTGCCTGTTGTACTTTTTCTATCAATTTTGCATCCTGCAAAATCAGCATCTGAATATCCAATTAGATCAAATCCAGAGTCTTTAGGGTACCAAATGCCAAGATTTGGTGTTCCCTTAAGATATCTGAATATTCTTTTTATAGCAATAAGATGTGATTCTTTAGGATCAGATTGAAATCTAGCACAGAGGCATGTAGAAAACATAATATCTGGTCTACTAGCTGTCAAATATAAAAGAGAACCAACCATGCCTCTATAATTAGAGATGTCCACAGATTTCTCATTAGGACTTAACTCTAATTTGGTGGCTGTTGGCATGGGAGTCTTAGCTTCTTTGCAATCCAATAAATCAAACTTTTTAAGTAGATCATAGATGTACTTAGTTTGATTTATGAATATACCTTCCTTTACTTGTTTAACTTGTAAACCAAGAAAGTAGGTGAGCTCTCCCATCATGCTCATTTCATACTGACTTTTCATTAGATTAGCAAACTTCTTGCAAAGTTTGTCATCTGTAGAACCAAAAATTATATCATCTACATAAATTTGAACCAGAATAAAGGCACCATTTACATTTCTGTAAAATAGTGTTTTATCCACAGTTCCTCTGGAAAAATGATTATCTAACAAGAATTGAGACAGAGTGTCATACCATGCCCTTGGAGCTTGCTTTAGTCCATAGAGTGCTTTTAATAAAAAGTAAACATACTCTGGAAATTCTGGATCCTCAAAACCAGGAGGCTGACTGACATATACCTCCTCTTCCAGTTCACCATTTAGAAAAGCACTCTTGACGTCCATTTGATAAACTTTAAAATTTGCATGAGCAGCATAAGCCAGGAACATCCTTATTGCTTCCAGTCTTGCAACTGGTGCAAAGGTCTCATCAAAATCAATTCCTTCAGATTGAGAGTATCCTTTAGCAACAAGCCTTGCCTTGTTTCTGGTGACAACTCCATTCTCATCCACCTTGTTTCTGAATACCCACCTTACTCCTACAATTGTTCTATTTTTAGGCTTGGGTACCAGCTTCCATACATTGTTTCTCTCAAATTGATTTAATTCTTCTTGCATAGCAAGAACCCAATCAGCATCTTTGAGAGCATCTTCTATGACTTTAGGTTCATCCTGTGAAAGGAATGCACTGTACAAACACTCATCTTGAGTTGCTCTTCTTGTTTGTACAGATGCATTTGCATCTCCAATAATTAGCTCAAAAGGATGATCCCTTGTCCACTTTCTTTGTGGTGGAAGTGATTGTCTTGATGATGTGGCTTCATTATTGAAGTTCAGGTTTCCATGTTGGAAAGCTCCCCCTAAATTTGACATCTCATAATTTCTAGACTGATTGAAACTTTGAGACATTCTTTCAACTGATGATCCTTGAGGTGTTTCAACTGATCCCTCCAATGTAGTTTCAACTGATGCTTCAGTTGAATTTCCAGTTGCAGTTGTTCCTTGCACTAGAGAGTCATCAGTTGGAATATTAATTCCAGGATTAATTCCAACATTTTGAATAATGTCATCATCATCATCACTGTCATACAGATCACCTTCACCTTCATTTTCAAATCTGAGATTATCATGAAATCCTTCATCTGAGAATCCTTGAATCTTCTTATCATCAAAAACCACATGGATTGATTCCATAACAATGTTGGTTCTCAGATTATATACTCTAAATGATTTTCCATCAGAGTATCCAACAAAAATAGCTTCATCTGCCTTGGCCTCAAATTTTCCAAGATTTTCACCTTGATTTCTTAGAACATAACACTTGCATCCAAATACATGAAGAAAGCTAATTGTTGGCTTCTTTCCTTTGAAGAGTTGAAAGGGAGTTAGATTATGAGGTTTGGTAATTAGTGAAATGTTTTGAGTGAAGCAAGCAGTGTTCACAGCTTCAGCCCAAAAATAGGTTGGAAGTTGAGCTTCATTAATCATGGTTCTTGCAGCCTCAATAAGAGTTCTATTTTTCCTTTCAACAACACCATTTTGTTGTGGAGTTCTTGGTGCAGAGAACTCATGAGTAATTCCCTCTTCTTCACAAAATTCTTTCATCACAGAGTTCTTGAATTCTGTCCCATTGTCACTTCTTATCCTTCCAACTTTGACATCTGGATTGTTGTTTAATGCCTTGATATGATTGATGATGATTTTCCCAGCTTCATCCTTAGAATGCAGAAAGAAAGTCCAAGTGAATTTTGAAAAATCATCAACAATCACTAGGCAATATTTCTTCTTTGAAATAGACATGATGTTAACTGGTCCAAACAAATCCATATGCAAGAGCTGAAGGGGCTTCACAATTGATGAAAGAGTTTTGCTTTTGAAAGAGCTTCTCTTTTGCTTTCCTAGCTGACAGGCTCCACAAAGTCCATCTTTTGAGAATTCCAGCTTTGGTAGACCTCTTACCAAGTCCTTCTTTACTAACTCATTCAAGGTTTTGAAATTTAGATGAGACAATCTCTTATGCCATAGCCAACTGTCATCTGAGCTTGCTTTGCTGAGAAGGCAAGTGATAGATTCAGACTTGACAGAATTGAAGTCAGCTACATACACATTTCCTTTTCTTTGTCCAATCAGAACCACATTGTTGTCATCTCCTTTGGTGACAACACAGGCTGCAGAAGTGAAATTTACTTTGTAACCTTTGTCACAGAGCTGACTGATGCTAAGCAAGTTGTGCTTAAGACCAGACACCAATGCAACTTCATCAATGATGACATTCTCTCTTGCAATCAAGCCATATCCCATAGTATATCCTTTGCTGTCATCTCCAAAGGTAATGCTAGGGCCAGCTTTCTCCACAAACTTTGTGAGCAGGGAGGAATCACCAGTCATGTGCCTGGAGCATCCACTATCCAAGTACCACAAATTCTTCTTGTGGTTTCCCTGCACACATTTCACAAACAGATCAAGTTGATTTTGGTACCCAAATTGCTTTGGGTCCAGATTTGTTAGTCTTAGCAGCCTTTTCCACCTTCTCAACCTTTTCCTTGGATTGAATAGGTTCAATCTTTGGTTTTGGTTGAGAAACTGGAATATCAACTTTGTTTTCAAACACAGGCCTTTGAGGCATGCATACATTGTTCATTCCATGCAAATTTGAATGAAATTGAGGCATGTTAAAGGCATTGAAATAAGGATTGAACATATATGGCATGTTAGGCTGAGAATAAGGATTGTGAGGCAATAAACCAGGCATCATATTCATAGCAGATAAATTCATGTGAGGAACAGATGTCATAGGAATAGGCAAAGACAAATTAGGAGCAATCACAGTTTTACAATTAGCAGATAAATGATTTACACTACCACACTTACTGCAGGTTTTCCTAAGAGCACTAGCATTGGGAGTGTAATTGGTGTGCTTGTTAACTCCTATTTTGCCATTTCTATTTCCTTTCTTCTTTTTAGTCTCCTCAGATTTATGCTCACTAGTATCCAACTTCTTCTTGTTCTTGTTACTGGAATTAAGAGTGTTATTAACACTATTACTGGTCTCAGAAGAACTATTCTCACCTTTAACAAAATTCTTTCTAACAGGACCATATTTCTTGTTAAGCTTCTTGAGAACACTCTTGTCAACTGATGAGTTTTTGTTCAACTGATGACTCTCATCAGTTGAGACTTTGCTCTTCAACTGATGATCATCATCAGTATTCTCATCACTTGAACTGTTCTCAGATATCTCAAGCACTTTCTTATTCCTCTTCCACTCATTCTCTACAAAGGTCTCTCTACCTTGCATGTTGATGATATTGGTGGAAACATCCCTACCTGATTTCCATTTGGCAATAATCTCTTGTTCCTTATCAAGCTGCTTTCTTATGATCTCTTCTCTTTTCAGAACAACCAAGAGATCATCCTTGGCTGTCTGACACTCAATTTTCAGCTTCTCAAACTCAATAAATTGAGCTTCTAAGACACTGTTTCTATCACTAAGAAAGGTGTTAGCTTCCTTAATCCTACTATTTTCCTTAGTGAGAGATTTTAAAGAAACATGCAAATGATACAATTCTGTAGACATTTCATTAATAGTAGCATTGCATTCATCTTTAGTTAACTCAACTAGGTTTGTAGTGAATACCTGACTACTGCTTCCAGTGTTTTCTTCTTGATCTGTGGAGTTGGCCATTAGAGCTAGATTGACAAACTCCTCCTCTTCATCAGAATCATCTCCAGCTGCCCAATCATCCTTTGTGATGAATGCTCTTTCCTTTTGTTTGAGAAGTTCATAATATTTCTTTTTGTAGTCAATGTTTTCACTTGACTTCTTCTCAACTTTAGGCTTTCTGCACTCATTTGCAAAGTGACCTGCATTCCCACAGTTGAAGCACTTGAATTTTGATCTGTCTACCATGCTTCTATCAGACTTGGGATTGCCTTTAAAAGATTTTGCAGAATTGAAATTCTTTTTGAATTTCAGTTTGGAGAATCTTCTTGACAGGAAGGCTAGATGCTCATCAATTCCATCACTTTCTTCACCAGAATCAGCTACTTCTTTCTCCTTTCTTCTTCCTTTGCTTGACTCTGAGCTCTCCTCTTTGACCAACTTCTCAGTTTCTTCAACTTGAGACTTTCCCTTGTCCTTGACAGTATCCTCCAGAGATGCAACTAGAGCCACAGATGAATGCCCTTTCTTTTGGCTTTTCTCAATCTCTTCATCTTGCTCCATTTCAAGCTCATAAGTCTTTAAGGTTCCATACAGTCTCTCTAGAGTATAGTCTTTAAACTCTTGTGTATTTCTGAGAGAGACTGTCATGGGTTTCCATTCTTTGGGAAGAGCTCTTAAGAATTTCAAGTTTGAATCCTTAACTTGATATACTCTTCCAAAGAGCTTTAGACCATTTAACAGTTTTTGAAATCTGTTAAATGTATCACTCAAACTTTCACCAGCCTTGAAATGGAATGACTCATATTGTTGAATCAGAAGCTGCATTTTGTTCTCTCTCACTTGCTCATTCCCTTCACAGATGGTCCTGATGGTGTCCCAAACTTCTTTGGCACTTGTGCAGCTAATAACACTATCAATCATCTCTTGATCCAAACCATTGAACAGAAGGTTCATGGTTTTCTTGTCCTTGTGCACTTCTTCAGTATCTTCTTGAGAATATTCATGGATAGGTTTTGGAATCATCTTACCTACCATATCTTCACCATCAGCTCCCATACTTGTGCAGACCTTCATGGGAACATGAGGTCCCTTTTCAATGCAGTTCACATAGCTTTCATCAATGGACAGCAGATGCAGATGCATTCTCACTTTCCAGTGAAAATAGTTGTCTTTGTCAAGAACAGGAATCTTCACTCCAGCATCCTTCTTTCCCATCTTTCTCTAGCAGTGTTGATCTTTTTCCCTGTTTGTTGGCAACCTCGCTCTGATACCAATTGTTATTTTACACCAACTATGAGAAAGATTGTAGAAGGGGGGGTTGAATACAATCTTTTACAAATTTAAAAGATTCAAGAATGATACACTAAAACACAGTAAACAGAAAAACACCAAGTATTAAAAATACGGGTGGATTGAATGATCCACCCGTGAGATTTTATATAGAAGAATCTGTGGATTGTTTACAATTCGCACAGCTGCTGGTTCATCACTTAAAACAAGTTCTAACTCTCAGATTTTTCTCTCAAGTAATTTGAACAAGTTCAACTGATGCTACTAACTTGGTTATATACTCCAAGTTTTACAAAGCTTTTAGCTAGATTACAAAATGCACTCTAATCTAAAAACAATGCTGCACAACTTTGTCTTATGCATGCTTTCTGAGATGTCTTCATCTTTGACCATCACCTTGATTTGATCCAGATTGCACAGCATGAGATAAGTATGTTTCTGCTTCTTCTTTATTTTCCTAATTAGGCTTCCATGTCTATTTTAGTGTAATTCGATCCATGTGATTTGTCAGACTTAAGCTCTAGTCACTTTCAACTGCTCTTTGCTTCATCAGTTGAAAGCTCGGTTCATCAGTTGAATGAATTACAAACTTCATCAGTTGAATGCTGTTCCAGTCTCATCAGTTGAATTCCTCAGCATCATCAGTTGAACACTTTGTCTTCAGTTGAATGCTTGATTTTCATCAGTTGAAACATCATCCAGTCTTCATCAGTTGAACAGTTACATCTCATCAGTTGAATATCCTTCACTTAGATAAAATTACATGGCATTGGATATTTACAATTAGCCATCCTATTCTACCCATCCGTTGACAATTCCCAAAGACAAGAAATGTAACAATTACAACTGAAATTTGATAAAGATTCTAAGTAAGACATGTTACAAAATGTTTATGTTATCATCAAAAATTATTGATTCCTAACAGGAGTCGACAAATCCAAACACGGGAGAAGAATATAGTCTTGACATGATATTAATGGATGAAATGGTCAACAAATTAATTGTTAATTGTTAGTGATATATGCTTGTTAGTTATATTTTTTATAATATTTGTTTTGTTAATCGGACATGTTTGTTGTTAATTTTATATGATTTACTTTGTATATAGAAAAATATTATTCTTGCAACACTTCCATAATATCTGTTTGCTCGGTTCAAACACCTTTCAAGTGAAGCCTGTTTATACAGTATTAAAAAAATGTTGTTGCAAGCGATAGTAGTTATAGACCGCTATCTCATTGATTTAAGTTGATTTTTCTGTGCACAACCAATCCAAAAAAATTGAAGCAAAGGCGACAATGTCATTGAAGAACATGATTACTTTTCAAAAAAACACAACTAAAATTAAGATTCGCCGTGCTTTAAATCGTTATAAATAACATTGTAGAAATTTTTATTCATTTTCTCACTCATTAATTATAGTCCAATTTTACAATTTTATATAGTATGGGTATTGTATTGAGATGTTTATAATATAAAATTTATTTTATTCTATAAATATTAATTTTGAATCATTAATATAATTTTTATAGGCCGCCGCAACGCGTGGCTCCTCAACTAGTACTTATATAAAGGAGAAGCGAGGGGCGTGTAGGTGGCGACTCTCAGATATAACATTCAAAATTAAATCCCTCGCTTAATATGTAATCATATAGTCATTCAAGATTTGATCTCCTATGCTATTATCTAGTTTAGCTTTCGCTTGTATCCTTCCCGAAAAAATCTTTCAACACATGTCATTGCAACGGGGAGAATCAAAACCAATTTCGGATGGAATGTAGCAAGTTGTAGTAATTTACTTTTGTCAAAGACATCAAATCTTCACACTAGTATGTTCTCGTGAGAGACATAAAATAGTAGATTGATTCTCCAAGGTAGCAAAGTTAGAATCTAAAAGTGATGAAGTTAATCTTGAGGCATGAGCACTAAATAACTTAATAAATGAAATAAATATTTAGAAAATAAAGTTAACTGCAACGAGGAAGTTGAGGCATTCCTGTCATCCTGTGGCTTATGATAATACCCCATTCGTCCCATTCATTTCTATACAGTTTTGTTTTTGGGATGTCCTATCATTTCTGTACTATCTAAAAATAGTAACTTTTAATAATATAAAACATTACTACACCAACTACTTTCTTCCCCTATCTCCGTTTGATAATAATATATATAAACACTATTACACTCACTACTTTCCCCCGCTATCTCAAATCAATAATTAAATATGAATGGGTTCCGCCACTTTACTCACTTTTCATCTAACTTTACACATTTTTCACATTTTATGTTGGTTTTCGTGTCCACACCCATATTCATTGAGACGAAAGGGGTATTAGATCTAGAAATGGGACCTAATAGCTGAGAGCAAGTCCTATAGATTACCTAAATGAGATATTAAACTCACATTTAGGTAATGTATCAAGGAAAAGGCACTCCAACACTAGCTTAGTGATTACCTAAATCACTGAAAAATCCTCAAATTCCCTAGTCATTACCTATTTTTAGGTAACCTCTAGCCATTATCTATTTATTATTTATGAATAAAAAAATTCATCTCCCTCCTTTATTTATCTTTTCCCCTTCTTTCTCTTAAATCTATTATTCAAATAATAATAATAATGGGGGAACAAACATAGAGAATGTTATTGGAGTTGACACTAAAAATAGATTACCTAAATCACCAAAACTCACCAGGATTCATTTGTTTATATTATTAATAAGTAAATGAGATAGGTAACTGATTGAACTTGCTTTTAAAAAGATAATTAAGAGTCAATGTCTAGAAAAGATAACTGTCGTAGGACTTGGTTATTTTTTTTAGAGAATTTTAAGAGGAAGAAGAAATAGAAAGAACACACGAGATCTTTTACTAGGCTAGAAGAGATTCATACTCACTCGCGGTCGTTTCTTCTGCCCGAAGTGAACTATATTACGATATTCAATTTTTCTAAGGTCATTCCCTATTACAATGACATTGAAATCACGAGACCCATTGAACTCGAAAAGCAGCATCTAGCCTCCTTTCAAATTGAAATCGTAGAATATTGAGAAAACCCATAAACAGTCCATGTGTCTTCGTTAAAAACAACAGGTATTTCGTAACCGTTACGAAATTTTTAGAGGAATGATGGTTGATTCCTTGACCCATATTTCCTCAGAATCTCCGTAAAATTTTTCTTTTAAAAAAATACAAATCAAAGGCACAAACTTTTTGAAATCACCAGATGCAAATAACGTACTCACCATCTCATCCTTCTTAGTGTCATCAGCAGTAAGAAACTTCATGAATTTCTCAACAATCACACCCGAGCAATCCATGACTGCATACAACAACTGAAATAATTGTGAAATTTTACTTGCATGCAAACAAGAAATTGGGAGAGAAAGAGATAGAGATAGACCAAAGAAATAGGGGTTGTGCTTGAAATTAGGTGAGGGTTAAAGCATTAAGTGATGGACAATCAATAAGTAAACACAGGCTGTAAAACGGTACTCGATACTGCTTTTTGGTGTAATTAAACTTTGGTCAATTCTGTGTAGGATTGAACTGCAAAAGAGAAATTAAATTTCTGTAACAAAATCTGCATAACTTATCAAAAATAAAAAAGGAATATAAGTTTGCAAATGAAAAAAAATTACATAATAAATAACAAACAATATTTTAAAATATATGAAAATTAGTCTATTTAGTAACATTTATATAAATTAATTTCAAATAAACGCTTCATGATGGTTTCTCATTTAATATACACAAAAGAGATAACATTAAATTTATATAAACATTTTTTATTAGAAACATGTTGCATGCCCTTGCGAAGCGGGCACACATACTAGTAGTATAATATGGGTAACAGATTTTGAATGGACTCAATAGTGTTGTGTAAATTAAAATCTAAATAAATTAAAATCTTTAAAAAACCAAAGACCTCTATCCATTTAAACATATTGATATTTGTAACAAGTACACCACTCTTAATTAACGATCATCTACTTAATAATAAATAATTAATTCAATCAAATAATTTAATAATATTAAACACATAAATTATAAGTTAAATTTAATAAAGTCCTTAATTATGCGTGATCGCGGTGCTTGCAGTGCGCTTTTTGGCTAAAATCGCAAACTAAATCGTGTTTGCGGTTTTGTAAATTTCTCAAACCGCAACCGCGCCGTGGAAAGTTAAAAATACGTAAACTGCACCACAAAAAGAGGGTGCAATTGCAGTATGGTTTATGCGGTTTATAGATTTAAATAATTTGTTAAAATTAAATTATAAAATTTTGTAGTACTCAAATATTCTTCGGAGATAACATAAATGATAAAAACTAAAATTAAATCACGAATTTACATAAATTGAACTACTGCGTTTAAGCAATCTTGCAAACATCGTATAACTACAAAGTACAAGAACATACTACAAAAGAAGCACTTGCCAACAGACCCGGGCCTTCTACTTGCATGTATTATTGTAATACATAAACATAGTTAACAAAATGTAAAATGGCGTAAGGTTGAGTAATGGCTTCTAATTTAGATATGAGCTTGATAGTTAATATCCAGACAAATTAATACATATGTTTATAATATATATATATATATATATATATATATATATATAATTAGTATATATATTTTTATATAATATATTAAATGCAGTACAAAACGGTTTTAACACATTTTGTAAAATTAAAATCGCAATCCGCACCGCACCTTGCGGCTGGACAAAATTTCCAACCGTAGCCGCACCCCTAAATTACAAAAACGCGTATCTTGATGTGGTTTGGTGCAGGGGTGGTTTTTGCGGTTTGATGATCACACCTACCTCAATTAAATATTATATTTAAGTGCATAGATTTTGGGACGGGGACTTAAGAAATATATTAGTTTAATTGAGACCTTAAAATTATAAAAAAAAAGAATAAAAATATATAAGTTACATTTTAATAATTTTCGTGATAGCAAATGCAATCATTTATTAATGACGATGCATATCAAAATAATATCTATACAAATTGTGCATAATAAAATAATGTAACTATTATAACACAATTAATTTTATTCAACATCTAAGAAATTACATTAAATGTATCTAAGATTATTTATTATTATTAAATAATTATTAAACATTATAATCAATACTTATCATAATCTCAATATTGTAACATCTACTATAAAGAATCTGAATGTTATAATAGATATTTAATAAATATTTTAAGAAATTGAATATTAAATTCTTTGAAATTTTAAAAGGATATATATATCCTAGCACGTAGATCGGTAGATGTCTCCCCAAGCTTTTATATATTTCTCCATCTCAACTGCCCCACCTGGATATATATCCGGGGGAATAATATTTCTCAATATGTATAAATCATACCCTTCTCTGTGTGTATATATATATAGTCCTTACTCCAGTAAAAACTACTAAATACATCCTTAAATGCGAACTAATGCTTTTAAGAGTAAGAGTATGAGGAGGTTTGTGGGCCCCGAAATGGGCCCATAGGTGGGCCTTGGCAAGGCCTAGGTGGGGCCTAATGGACGTGGGTGGGCCCTAGTGGGAAAGGAGTGGGGTAAAGTAATAGCTTTTAGCTTGTCTCGAGCCTCTCTGGATCCTGTGCGGAGCCTTAGTGAGCCTTTCCTGGCCGTGGATTCAGTGGGGTCGGGAGTGGGCCCCGGGTGAGTGATGACTTCTGGTGGTGGGTGATGTCATAGGTCTAATTTCTCTGGGTTCGTATTTAAAGTTCACATAGCATATATATATATATATAAGCATTAAATTTAGAACCCTTTTTAAACACATATAATTAAACAAATCAATTAAAAAAGTTTAATACTATAATAGATATCTCCGCCGCATAATAAATATGATATCAATTGGATATCATTAAATTTCAACAATAAATATGATATCAATTGGATATCATTAAATTTCAACAAATAGCTATATATCTCTTCTACCTAGAATCCTTTTTGAATACATACATTTAATTTAAACAAAGGCAATCAAGTAGAGAAAATAAATTTTTCCTCTTCTCAATTGTAAGATGGACAATGGTAGGCTTGCGCCACCCACCACAAATGATGTTTTGGAGCGCCTTAGATCGTTGGAATACCAGGTTATCTGAGTTTAATCTTTATTGTTTACTATTTTTATTGATCAAAAATCAATTTGTTTTATGAATGAATGATTAATTTGGTCATGTGACAGATTCTTGATTGAGATGTGGATATGACTTTAAATGTTTAATATGGCTTGTTTTATACATGATTACATATCTTTTTAGTATATTTTTTATATGCAATTGAGCTATATTTTGGAAATTGGTTGATTTCTTCCATTGAGATCTATATTTTAGTTACTGAACTTATGTAAACCTCGCTGATTCTTGAAAAAAATCTTATTAACCTTTTGTGCATGGGAGGTTCTTAGGAGTGACAATATTTATTAAATCATATAATTTCTCTCATTTCTTATTCAATTTTTTGATTTGTAGTTTAAATTATACTTTTATAAAGATTTATTTTGTTTTCCTCAATTATTTTATTGTTATAAATTCATATAAAAAGTGCTAAAAAATTAATATGTGTTAAATTGTTCATTTTTCATTGAATTAAATCATTATTATAATTTAAGTAGCATTACGTAATGTTAAAGACCCTCATTTATACTTGTGTATAAGCATATATAATTTGTTTTTGTACATGTTTATACAGGGCTTGCTTGATAATCTGTTGCGCTATTATTATGAGCTGAAGACCGAAGATGACCCGTGTTACTTTGTAAACATCATTCAAGTCTTTTTGCAAGATGTGCCAAAGACTATTGATAGCATGAGAGAGATCTTGTACACACATCAATTATTTTCTCCTTCAATTATTATATGATTGTTCATATATTTAATTAGTTGTTATTTATTATTTTTTGTGATGACCTTTCTTTTTACTATTTTATCACCATATTGACATTATTTGTTAGGTACCAAGATTTTGTAAATTTTGCTAGATTGAAAGACCTCATCGTGAAGGTTAAAGGATCCGCTAATTGGTAATGTATCTTTCGCATTATTTTTTTATTTATTTTACATGAGATATTAGACTCTTCATGAAGAGGACAATTCCATGTTTCTATTTAGACATAAATTATCATAAAATATTGAGAGACCAGAATAAAAATTTAGGTTAACTTTAAATCATTGTGAGAGGTTTAAGAAATAAAAAAATGACGGAGACGAGTTCTAAATGATTGATTATGCTTATCTGTGATATGTCAGGTTGTTTGATAGTTTTTACAATATTCAATAGATACAAGTTTTAATTTATTTGATCCACTTGGTTTCACACTTGCTACAACCCAAAGTCATCATAGTCACTACAAATTTTTTGAGTTTGATGATAGTATGGGCTGATTATAATTATTTGCACCCTATTGATACCTATAATTTGATATATTATATATTTAGTCATAACTATATATTTGATATGAGTAATTATACTTTATTGGTGTTAGTTGATATTTAAAACTCATTACAAAACACTTTGCAAAACATAGGTTAAAAAGTTAAAATCATGTCTTAAAACTATATTTTTCTCACAATTGCATGCAACATTTGTTATTTTACAACATACCTCAAACTTACATATAAATGTTACAGGATAGGTGCTTTGAAGATGAGTCAAGCTTCAAGCAATCTTCTTCATCAATTTGAGATAGCATCCAAATCAGGGTGAGTAAGCTTTTTATTCTAAAAATGAAGACATGATTAATCAATTGCATATCCTAGCTGAGTGCTTGTTGCCTAATTCTATAATTATAAATAACATATTTGTAATAATATGTACAAACATATATAATAAGAAACAAAATCTCATATAGGAAATAATAGTGGTGATATTTACAATTTTTCATTGGTTTTGTGTTATCGATTTTATCTTCTTTTTCAGATGCATGAGTGCCTTAACTGAAGTAAAGGTTGTGTTTGATGAGCTACGCACACATTTGGACTCTCTTATACAGGTACATCTAATATTGAATAGATTTTTTAATGAATTAGAAAAATTACGATACACATTTTTGACATTTTCTATTTTCTTATATATCATAACTTAATTATCTATATAATTTTTGAAATATTTAGAATTTAGGAATGTGTTTAAGTTGGAGGAGATATCTAAATAATTTAAAAATATAGTCCATAATAATTGTTTCACTTTCAAAAGAAAAAAAGGAACTATCGTAGTTATTCATGAATTAAAAAGAGAATACCTTGGTTCTTTTAATAACTAAACAAAAAAGTTAGCTAATATATTCATTAAATGTATATCTTTTTTAAATATATATATGTAAAATAAGATAAAAAGAATATAATTAATATGTGTGTGTGGGGGGTGTATGTGGTGACAAATTTTATCATAAGATGAACAAGTTGTATGTGGTGACAAATTTTATCATAAGATGAACAAGTCTAGTATAAATTAGCATCTATGCATTTTTGCTTTTTCTAAAACACAATAGATAAGAACTCATCTTATTATCTTTGAGTCTTGTTAGAAGTGTCTATAATGCAATATTTAATATCTAATTGACTAATATTATATAATTTGATTCATATGCAGCTAGAACTGGAAGTGTTTGCCAAGTAACCAACAATCATCGAAGGCAATGCGGCAAGTAATACAATTTTAGGATAATATTTTCATATATACTCTTGGACTAATTCTCAATTCCACATTGCCTTTATTTGTTATGTTATACTGTTGTAGTTTTATCATGGTAATGTGGTGATTTTTTTTGACATGAGTAATGTGGTGATTTTTATTATGGTGAATTTGATTTTGCATGTTAAAAGGATATATTTGTGATGAGAATGCATATGAATTTTTTTTGGAAATATCTTTTATATCTCTAGTATTTTTTTATAATAATTTTGGTATCTGTCAATGGGGGAATAAAAGAGTGTCCACTCATTTTAGTTTTTATATCTCTCATGCACTTCATTGATTCATGATCTCAAATTTATTACTCTATTTTAAGAATCCGAAAGTGTATTAAATGAGATGTAATTTTCTCCGTCTAAATATCAAAAGAAAAAAAATTGGATGAAGATCATGTAGCTTAAACTGATGAAACATAAACGTTCGGTAATCTTTAAATTTATATTATATATTTATAATCGATCTCACTTATTTTTATATGAATTCTTTGCATGATTTTTATAAAATATTTTAAAAAATTATAATGAAAAATATAACATTCAATTCTATACTAGATATATTACCCGGGTATATCCGAGAATTTACCAATTTCCTAGTTATATCCTAAAATATAATTAATTTTTATCAATACTAAATTATGTCAATTCCACCAACGATCAGAAAAAGCTGTGGGTCTTGCTTGTAGCTGGGTTATGGATGTGGAACCATGATGGATATTGTCCCTCTAGTACTCATTCACAACATATTTTCATATATAATATAAATATTATTTTAACATTATAAAGAGTATTAATGATAAATATATTATATATTTATATATCTATAAATTCAAATAATCTCCGTCATTTTATTGATTAAATTATTTTATATTATAATATAATATAATTTTAATAAATATACGATTTTTAAAAAATAATTTTAATTAAAAAATATTATTATATATATTATAAATTTTCTTAAAAGATGGAGTTCACAAATACCTGCAGGGATCGGTAAAAGTTTGGGGATCTTCTCAAATTCGGGAATGGGGACAAGGATAATGCAACACTCCGTCTAATTAAATATCTTCTTCTAGACGACTCGAGTTAGGCCGAAATGTGGTTATATTCTCGTTTTGGTAGCATGCATGTCCAATATGAATATTTTGCGAGTATTAAGGACTAATTTTTTAGAATAGATATTTTAAATTTTTTTGGATGGAAGATTTATTCAAAATATTATATTTAACAGGATTAATCTTGTTCTAAAATATTTATCCTTACTTTATTAATATTGCATAATATAACTATTTAAAACAAACAAAGTAAAATTAAATCATGCTAGCTAGATTATGCATATATAATTGCTCAATCATGTTGAGTTGGGTTAAAATATTTCTTGAAAATAAATTTAAACAAATTTTAACTACCAGCCACGTATCTACCTAAGATTATATGTAGAAGGCTCTCACAATAGCTAAATAATGGTGGAAAATCAGTAAGTAAAAATCTACTATTGCAAAAAAAAAGATTGTTAAGATATAAATGCCAGTTTGGCATTATCGCTCTCAATGTCCTTTAGGGGCCTATGAAACTTGAAAGCAGTGTCAAACGGGACTCCTAGATGAAAATCAATATTATCATGAGTGAGAACTAACGCATAGAGATGTACTTACAGGCCTTCCCATTGACACTCATTGCATCCAATTCATCATTTGACCACTGTAAGGGCAAATGAGACAAGAAGTAGATATTGTCCATTCTTGTATGTAGCAAGGACCTAAGACACTTGGGGGTTAAGATGGCACAAAAGTAAAGGTAGTCCTATAAATGGATCTTGGATGTAATATATGTGGAGTATGTCTCCATTCAATCAACCTTTCAATTAATAGTCCAGATTAACTTATTTGTAATCAAATTCACCAAATTTTATCCGAAATTTGCATATATTATATATTTGAAAAACAATTAAAAAATATACTTATAATATACTTTTATTTAATTTTCAATTTCTTAAAAATTTAAAAGAATAAATAATTTTAACTGTTCCCCACAACAGATGAGCGACAAATCCTAATAATCTCTCCTTTGATACGTCCTCGTGTGATGTGACTTACCCTAGACCTATAATGGACATGTGACTATCTAGCTATTTGAAAGACCCCTGCTTCATCCTGGTGTCCCATTGGCCTCTTTCTAAGTCCATTCTAGAGCCCATGTGAAATGTTATAGGGCGTTCCTATCTTTGATATCAATTATATTGGACCTCTTAAGTCATAAATAACTTCATAATAATAAAATATGCTCCAATTGGTCGCAAAGAACTGAGTGGAACCTTGTACACGGAATTAAAGGTGGATGTCAACCTAAATAGCAAGAGATAAGCGCATATTGTCTAAGAAAATTTTTTGGAAACAAAACACTACAAGAAAAAATATTAAAAGCTACCGTCAAAATTTGGTAGCTTTTATCTAAAAGCGACCGTATGTGATCGTTTTTAATTAAAAGGATCGCACAGAGTTGTTAGCTTTGAAGAGGGTCGCTTTTACTGATTTCAGTTGCTTTTATATAAAAGCTACCGCTTTACTTGGTCGCTTTTGTTAAAAATCCAATTCCTTTATATACTTCAAAATTTTGGCCATATTTTGAATTTCCCGCCCTTACAATATAAATTCTACCAATATTGGTGGAATTTGAAAAGCGACCATAATTCTCTTTGGTCGCTTTTATATGGCTATTTCTAAAAAAAAGAATATTTTTGTTGGTACCCCTATTTAGTGCACAACTCAATAAACCATTCAATCATTTGAATAATCAACCATTCAATTACTGGGGGATGGGTATGAACAAAATACAAATTAATAAACTTAAAAAATGAAGCTTCCGTAGATCCATAAACCATCGTTATCGGCATCAAAATCTCCACTCAATAAGAAATCAGTTTCGTACATCGGAATATCAGAATTATTATCCAGCACAAACAAAACATATAGTCACGAACTATATGAATAGTTATATATTACTATGTCTAATATTTGCAAACCTGACATAATTAGTAATTATGTGTTCATAAACACATATATACACCGTGCATAAATACATGTTTTTTTAAAAAACTGGAACCATATTTACTAAAAACAGGAAGGACTTCTAAAATTAAATGGAACCACCAAATTCACAGCAACAACCTTAGAAAACTGTTTATTTGATATAATGTTTCTAGATTAATTAAATACTTCCGTTTAAAAACTATGCCCAACAAGGATCCCTTGTTTCCTTGTATTTTATCATCTGTTATTATTGCTACAAGTACATCTACGGCTCACCAAAGATAGAAACAATTCTTTAACTACACTATGTAATAATGTCAACATTAACCAGCCTCTATTAAGTACTAGCAGTTGAAGCAAAACTTAAAGAGTAAGTGGCAGTCTGAGTACTGAATTCGACAAAATCCAACAAGGAATATACCTACCCACATATCATAAGCAAGCTAATTGAGCTTGTTTGTCTCAGTGTAACTGAGAAAAATGTTAGTGTTCCAAATTTGAACAGTCAGTAGTGTGTGCAGAAACACATATACACAGAGAGTAGTAAAAGCATAAACCCCTGCACAAGTAAAAGCAAAAGGAGGAGACAATTTTTAAGATTTCAGTCATAAATTCATAATATGCCAACTCCCCAAGTACGAAGCTTCAAAGGATTAATTTTATGTCTAACCAATGATGATATCAGTAGAATGTTGAAATGTTCAAAAAGAAATTGTTAATTAGGAACGAATCTCGTTTTAGGGAGTAGTACTTTCACTGAATTTTCCTTATTAAGTCATGCAAGATAAGCTTGAAATCTTTTAATTATTTTTTAAACGACTAAAATCAATATATATTAACATCTATTAGAGCAAGTCCAATGGTTATGTTAAAATAGATGTAGCTATTGTTATAATTTGAAACCAAAAAGTGGTTTTTGGTGCTAAAATAGAATTTATGGTCCAATGGTAAATGCAAAATAGAACCAAATATATCCAAATAAAGCTATATTCTAATTACATAATCTTAAAATACATAACTATATTTGTCCCTATTACTTTATTAATGCATTTTGTCACTGCTATTTTATATTCAAGTTTAGCATCCCATTGGAGTTGAGTTTTTTGATTAAGTGTTATATTATAGCAATAGCACCTACTTTAGCACCACCATTGAACTTGCTCTAAGGTTAAATCATCAAAAAACCTTTTTCAAAAAATTATTTTATTAATTGAAAATGAATCTCATTCTAGGGAGTAGTACCTTTACTGGATTTTTCTTATAGTCATTTAAGATAAATTTAATATTTTTAAACTATTTTTTCACATGACCAAAATTAATATATCTTAACATCATACGGTTGGGTCAATGAAAAAATTATTTCAAAATTTTATTTTGTTATTCGAGAACGAATATCGTTTTATGATTTAGTACTTTCACTGGATTTTCTTTATTAAGTCATGCAAGATAAGTTTGAAATCTTTCAGTTATATTTTTACACGAATAAAATCAAGATATATTATAAGGTTGGATCGTCAAAAAATCTCTTTCAAAAATTAATATTATAAATCAAAAACTTCGGGTGATGATGAACTCACTAAATGTCAAATTTATACCAAGTAAAAATTCACAAAAATTAAATATATTATATCTAATTAATAAGAAAGTGAAGAATTGGATAGCGTAAATATTGTGCAACCTCCGGTGAATTCGATACCATAAATCTTTGCGGTTACATTCGGTTCTGAACAAAAAAACAGTAATAAATAAGAAATGTTCTGAACAAAAGCGACCGCACTTCAAAGGGGGTCGTTTTTATATTCCACCGAGGCCGGTCGCTTTTCAATGCTGCTAATGTTCTCCAAGTTACACTGGATCCATATAATATTCGAGATTCATCTAAAATTTCAACAGTAAGGATGAAACTTATATGAGAGGCAACATTACCAAATGACCAGTTATTATCAATGAAGGGAAAAAATTATCCACAGTCTAAGCATATGGAAACAATAATATGGTGTTAACGTGTTGATATATAAGGTCAGTGAGGCAAAAATTGTTATTTACAGCATATATAGCATATATTGGTCACCTGCAAAATATCCCAATTTAATGCTGATCACAAAACCTAGGATTGTAGCTATTCCTGGTCAATCTCTTTCGGATTGGATATATAAGCTGAATCAACAATGTCCTATACTCAAAGTTTCAATTGAATCACCCATCCAAAAAAGCTTTCAGTCAAATACTAAAACAATGCAAAACTTTTATATAGATTTTCCTTAACTACTCATTATTAAACAAGAATGAACTTGAAGATGGGAAAACGTGACAACTCAACTATACCAAGCCTCCCCACAAATCGTCTAAGGTTTCCTCCAAATAAGGCATATTATGTCATAGCAGTTTTTAATATGAGAAAAAAATCTACACACACATTGTTATTAAAGCAAAAGAATGTGTAAAAAAATTCTACCAGAGGAGTATCTATATATATGATATTGTCACATGAAATATGAACACTCTAGTTACCCAGAGACAGCTGCTTACCGTGCTTGCATTAAATATCTGTGATATGACAGTGTGTTGTTTATTTGGTATCTTCTTCTTTTTTTGTTGAAAGACTCCTAAAGGTACCCTCAATTATAAAATATTTGGAGAGCAAGACCTACATTTCCAAGTAGTGACTATACATTTCCGGTGCTAGACCTATTTTATGGATAAAATAAATTAAACATGTGAATTATGATTAAACTTTAAAGAGGTTCAATACTTACCAAATTAGTACTATTCATAAAATATTTATATACAAGGCCGTTCAATAATTGCTTTTGAACAAATATATTAAATAAACTTCATCACATAGCAAGTTCCATAGTTATTAGATTCGTACTTTTCATAAAAAATTCATATATATGGTCGTTCAATAATTACTTCCAAACAAATATATTAAATAAACTTCATCACCGAGCCAACATACGGTAATGTAATTCTAGTCTTCTATGCCAACTCGAACTAAAGGTCAAATGAAAATGCGGTTCTATTTTAGCTACCATTTCATAATTATGTCTAACCAGTGGCTAAAAATCTAACTTCACTAGAATAATGTTTTTATTAAAGGACGCTTGCTCCACTTATTTCATTTTCTTTCTTGTTTATCTCAGTAAAATGATATTCTTATTAAATAATCCCTCCTACAATTTGTTACATGTTGCTATCATGATCTTATTTACACCACTTAGCATTGTTTTCCGAACATGTAACCTAACAATTTCACAAACTACAGCGACTCTTCAAAATCGAAGTTTACAGGTTAGATGATTATATTTTCATGCATGGTCGTAAAAAACATGTTCTGCATATTCTTTTAGAGTAATTTACACTTTGGACCCCAGAAGTTTAATCGCTTTTTCGATTTGGTCTCAAACAATATTTCTTTTCAATATGCACCCAAATGTTTAAAAAGCGCTTTGATATGCACCCTTTTGACCATATGCTGCCTGGTTGACCGTTAAAGTTAACATGAGCGGGGTTAAAACAGTAATTAACCTAATAAAAATAACACACAAACAGACAAAATTAAATTAATTTTTAATTCAAATCAATACAAACAATACTCTATCATCGAAAACTCTCTTCCCCCCCCCCCCCCCCCCAAAAAAAAAAAAATCTCCCTGATTTGAGGAGAAAATAAATCATGAGTACAGATCCGCGTTTAAAGATTTTCAGTTGCGGTATGATCACAAGCTTGATTACACGATGAAGTTGTGTTTGCTTTGTTTTTCTGCAATTCCGGAGCATGAGGTGATTAAAAAGAGGCTTATGGTTTACTGGTGGATTGGGGAAGGTTTTATATTTCCGAACAAGTTGGAGAAGTCCGAAACACCAGGAGACAAGAAACGAGATTTGGAGCAACTTGGAGCTAAAGTCTTTGATGATCTTTTAAAACAGCAATTCTTATATACTGCTGATGGCAAGCATAGCCAGGAAGTTAATATATAATTGTAAAATGTTGCCTTTTGTGTGCTGTGCTGTTATATATATGGCGCACAGACCTAAGTTTTTTGAGTTTGATCAAGATGGGAGCCCAACAGAAGACTATACTTCTTGTTTCTCGGCGTGTTTATCTGGCAACCGATTAAGTACTGAGAAGGCTCCTGATCTTGAGAAACTTCATATGTTGTTAAATGTTAATGAAGCTATTTTTTGAAATTTGGGGGCGGGAAGAAGGTTTTCGAGTGATGCTTGTGTTGATTTGATTAAAATTAATTTTTTTATCTGTTTGTGTTATTTTTATTAGGTTAATTACTTTTTTAACCCCGCTGCTGTTAATTTTAATGGTCAACTAGACGGCGGATGGTCAAAGATGTGCATATCAAAGCGTTTTTTAAACATTCGGGTGCGTATTGAAATTAAATATTATTTGAGACCAAATAGAAAAGGGGTTTAAACTTCTGTGCTGCAAAGTGTAAATTACTCATTCTTTTATAACACATTCAATTCAAGATAAGGTTTTCCATTTCGGATGAGAATATTAGTATTGAGTAAATACAAGTTCATCCTCATGCATTTAATCGGCATCCAAATTTCCTAAACACATGTGCCAACACATTATATACAAATATTATGTTCATCCGAAATGGTCATATCTACTTCAATTTAATTATACTTTGTTTAAGTAGAATGTTTTCCCAACCCGCTCTTACAAATTATACTTTGTTAAAGTAGAATGGTTTTTAAAAATATATATTGATAGCATAGATTATTAGATATATATTTCCTGTAAAAATTAATGATAAAACAAACATCATTAAGCGTATGTCCAATTTCTTACCGACAAACATTACTTGAACACTCTTGGGAGTAATTTTTCAAGACCGAATTATAACCACCCAAACTCTAAAATTAATTAAGCGTATGTCCAATTTCTTACCGACAAACATGAGTAATTTTTCAAGATCGAATTATAACCACCCAAACTCTAAAATTTATCAACATCTTAGAAATTTTTTTATCTTTGGAACTATTTTAAACTAATAGTATAAAAATCTATTAACAAGCTTGAAGAACAATGCCAAAAAGAAGAACAATGTCAGCTGCATAACTGTTGGTTTTATTTAATCTAAACATGATATTTTAAATAAAATTGTAGCTGTTGGAGCTATATTCTAGTGATAGAGACAGTAGCTTAGTAGTAGGAAATAGATAAAGATATTAGAATTGAGATAGAAGTTGGGAACTGATAGTAGAGTTGTGTTAGGAGTTTAATTTCTCTAGCTTGTACTGCACTATATATTTTCACGTCTGCTGCTTGAATTAATAAGAAGTTTTCTTTGCTTATTTCAATTTCTTATATCAGCTGTGTGTGTAAATCGTGAGTAGATTCTATACGTGGTATCAGAGCTTGAGTTTTTAATCAGTGCACCCATGGAAGCAAACAAGTCAAAAGAGAATGGGATCGGGCTGAGCTACCCAATGCTGACCAAAACCAATTATGTTGCGTAGGCTCAGAAGATGATGGTGTTCATGCAGGCACACGGCGTGTGGGACGCCATTGAACCCAAGGACCCGAAAACAATAGTTGATGACAAGATAGACAAGCGCGCATTGGCTGTGATTTACCAGGGAATTCCGGAGGATCTGCTCCTGGCACTCGCTGACAAGAAGACATCGAAGGAAGCTTGGAATGCTGTGAAAACAATGAGTCTGGGAGCTGATAAGGTGAAGAAGGCGAAGGCCCAGACTTTGAAAGGTGAATTTGAAAACTTGAGTATGAAAGATAGTGATCAGCTGGACGATTTTTACCTGAAGCTGCATGGTCTGGTTTCAAATATCAGAGCACTAGGGGAAAAAATGGAAGAAAGTTATGTAGTGAAGAAGCTTCTCAGGGCAGTTCCCTCGAAATTTCTCCAAATTGCGTCCGCTATTGAGCAGTTTGGAAAGTTGGAGGAGATGTCTGTAGAAGAGGTCGTTGGTTCTTTGAAGGCTCACGAGGAACGCATGCGTGGGTCAAGCGAAACAAACCAGGGGCACCTCTTGCTGACAGAGGAGGAGTGGAGGAAAAGAGACAGCAGTGAGGGACATCTGTTGTTAACTCGTGAAGAGTGGATGAAGAAAAACAGCGAAGGAACTCATAACATTAACGAGAACCGGGGAAGAGAAGCAAATCGAGGAGGACACGATAGAAGCAAACTGAGATGTTTTAATTGTCAAGGACTTGGACATTTTGCATACGAATGTCGCAAGCCTCGACGGGGAAGAGAGGTCCAAAAAGAAGTGAATCTCTCTCAAATTCAGGGAGACGAACCAGCATTGCTGATTGCTGAGGTTGACAAGGTTGAAAGAAAGAGCATGATGTTACTGAATGAAGAGATGGTGGCTCTAAAATTAACAGACAAGGCCGAGGGACACAGAGACCCATTAATCTGGTATTTGGACAATGGTGCGAGCAATCACATGACCGGACAACGGGGAAAGTTTAAGGAGTTGGATGAGAGTGTAACTGGAAAAGTCAAGTTCGGTGATGGATCCACGGTGAATATCAAAGGCAAGGGAGTGGTGGCATTTAAGTGCAAGGATGGGGAGGAGAAAATGCTAAATGAGGTATACTACATTCCTACTTTATGTAACAATATCATATCTTTGGGTCAACTCTCAGAAGCGGGTAATAAAGTTATATTGGAAGGGGACTATCTGTGGGTGTATGAGGAGCAAGGTCGATTATTGATGAAGGTGTATGAGGAGCAAGGTCGATTATTGATGAAGGTGAAAAGAACTGAGAACCGTCTTTATAAGATAAGTCTCGAGGAGAGTAGTCAAATGTGTTTCTTTTCAAAAAATGAGGAAGATACGTGGATGTGGCACACAAGACTTGGACATGTAAATTTTCAAGCTCTGGAACTCATGTCAAGGGAAGGAATGGCACACGGAATTCCAAGAATGGTCCAACCGAAAGAAAAATGCGAAGGATGTTTGATGACAAAGCTGGCTAGGACCTCTTTCCCATCTCATACGAGTTTTGAGACAACGACCCCCCTTGAACTTGTGTATGCAGACATATGTGGCCCTATCATGCCTGAGACTCTCGGAGGTAATCGTTATTTTTTATTATTCGTGGATGATTATAGCAGGAAAATGTGGGTATACTTGCTAAAAGAGAAAAGTGATGCATTTAATATGTTCAAAAAATATAAGGCAGTGGTCGAAAAAGGTACAGGGAAAAGCATAAAGATGTTGAGAACGGATCGGGGGGGGGTGAGTTTTGTTCAAAAGAATTCACATCCTATTGTGAAGAAATGGGTATCGAGAGACAATACACTGCTCCGTATACTCCGCAGCAAAACGGGGTGGTCGAGAGGAGGAATAGAACAGTAGCAGCGATGACCAGAAGTTTCTTGAGAGAATCAAAGTTGCCATCGTATATGTGGGGGGAGGCAGTAAGGCATTCCGTATACGTGCTAAACCGTTTGCCAACAAGAGCTTTGAATGGAACAACCCCATATGAAGCTTGGGGAGGTAGGAAACCAAACCTGAAACACATCAGGTTGTTTGGCTGTATAGCTATCATGAAGGTCCCATCTGTGCATGTAAGTAAGCTGGACGATAGAGGAAGAAGAGTTGTGTACCTTGGGCGAGAACCGGGAACGAAGGGCTGCAGACTATATGATCCAGTTACAAAGAAACTACAATTGAGTCGAGATGTGGTATTTCGAGAGAAAGAACATTGGTCGTGGGAGAAGAATGAACAAGACGTGAACATTCCTCATCCACGTATACATGTCCAAGTCTTGTGTGCCACATCCACGCATCTTCCTCATTTTTTGAAAAGAAACACATTTGACTGCTCTCCTCGAGACTTATCTTATAAAGACGGTTCTCAGTTCTTTTCACCTTCATCAATAATCGACCTTGCTCCTCATACACCCACAGATAGTCCCCTTCCAATATAACTTTATTACCCGCTTCTGAGAGTTGACCCAAAGATATGATATTGTTACATAAAGTAGGAATGTAGTATACCTCATTTAGCATTTTCTCCTCCCCATTCTTGCACTTAAATGCCACCACTCCCTTGCACTTAAACACATCAGGTTGTTTGGCTGTATAGCTATCATGAAGGTCCCATCTGTGCATGTAAGTAAGCTGGACGATAGAGGAAGAAGAGTTGTGTACCTTGGGCGAGAACCGGGAACGAAGGGCTGCAGACTATATGATCCAGTTACAAAGAAACTACAAGTGAGTCGAGATGTGGTATTTCGAGAGAAAGAACATTGGTCGTGGAAGAAGAATGAACAAGACGTGAACATTCCTGGATTGATCACAATGATTGAAGATAATTCTGAGAAAGACAGTAGTACTGAGACTGGGGAAACTTGCTCAACCCCTGTGCGTATGATAGAAAACAGAGGCGCTGACATGTCTGTAGAGAGGTCTGCTGCAACACCTGCGAGTGAACCTCGGAAATACAGGGGATTAGACGAGTTGTATAGTGAGACTGAAGTCATAGAAATGTTGGATGAACTTATGTTGTTAAAGGTCGAGGAACCAATGAACTATCAAGAAGCTAGCATGAAGAAGGAATGGAAGGACGCCATGAACATGGAGATGGAAACTATCGAAAAGAATAACACCTGGGTGCTTATGGATCTTCCACCTGGGCACAAACCTATAGGACTAAAATGGGTATTTAAATTGAAGAAGAATTCGGAAGGCAACGTGGTGAAGCACAAGGCTCGACTTGTCGCGAAGGGTTATGTGCAGCGAAAGGGAATTGACTACAACGAAGTGTTTGCACCTGTGGCTCGACTTGAAACAATACGCTTGTTGCTGGCATTATCTGCAAAAGAAGGTTGGGAGGTGCACCACTTGGACGTAAAATCAGCATTTCTAAATGGAGAACTACTTGAAGAAGTGTATGTTATGCAACCATAGGGATTCGAGAAAAAGGGAGAGGAACGAAAGGTGTATAGGTTATTGAAGGCACTTTACGGGTTACGTCAAGCACCGAGGGCCTGGAACGCAAGGTTGGACAAATGCTTGAGAGACTTGGGATTTAAGAAGTGCCAACATGAGCAGGCTGTTTATACAAAGTGCCAGAATGGGAATGTTTTGATCATAGGTGTGTATGTAGACGACCTTTTGGTTGCAGGATCGGATCAAGAGGAGATCGAGTTATTTAAGAAGAAAATGAACGAGCAGTTTGAAATGAATAATCTGGGTCTACTGTCATATTATCTTGGAATCGAAGTTCATCAAGGGAAAGCATGCACAACACTGAAACAGTCTGCTTATGCTAAAAAAATCTTAGAAAATGCGGGAATGTGGAAGTGTAACTTAACCAGGAGTCCAATGGATCAGAAATTACAGTTAGATAAAGATGAAGACGGACAACCAGTGAATTCGACTGAGTACAGGAGTGTTGTTGGCAGCCTGAGATATTTAACTCACACGCGACCGGATATAACATTTGCAGTTGGGGTTGTTAGTAGATTCATGGAGAGACCCACTGTCAAACATCAACAAGCGGTAAAGCAAATTCTGAGGTATGTAAAGGGTACTGTGAACCACGGGTTGGCATATGCAAGGAATGGAACCAAGAAAGTTATAACCGGTTACACAGACAGTGATCTAGCAGGTGATGTGGTTGATCGACGCAGTACGGGCGGCATGTGTTTTTACTTGAATGGGAGCTTGATCTCATGGGCTTCACAAAAACAGAAGGTCATTGCACTTTCTTCGTGCGAAGCGGAGTACATGGCTGCAACTACAGCAGCCTGTCAGAGTATTTGGCTTCGTGGGCTGCTGGGAGAGATTTCTGGGCAACAAGTGGGAGCAGTGGTGTTGTGTATTGATAATAAATCTGCGATTGAGCTAATGAAGAACCCTGTGCTGCACGGAAGGAGTAAGCACATAGATGTTCGTTTTCACTTCATTCGTGAGTGCATCGAGCGAGGATAACTAGTGATTAAATATGTGGGCACGCAGGAGCAGAGGGCAGACATTTTAACTAAGGCACTGGGAAGAGTTAAGTTTGAAGAGATGAAGGCGTTGAAAATCTTGCTGAATAAAAGTCTGAGCGTATAGCAGCAGATAACATGTTTAGATTAGGAGGGAATGTGTTGGTTTTATTTAATCTAAACATGATATTTTAAATAAAATTGTAGCTGTTGGAGCTATATTCTAGTGATAGAGACAGTAGCTTAGTAGTAGGAAATAGATAAAGATATTAGAATTGAGATAGAAGTTGGGAACTGATAGTAGAGTTGTGTTAGGAGTTTAATTTCTCTAGCTTGTACTGCACTATATATTTTCACGTCTGCTGCTTGAATTAATAAGAAGTTTTCTTTGCTTATTTCCATTTCTTATATCAGCTGCTGTGTGTGTAAATCGTGAGTAGATTCTATAATAACTAGGAAAACGACAACCATAAATGAAATGTTCAACTGGCTCAAATATTAATCAGACCACCACATGGCACATACACAAAAGACTTCAGTGACATCATATATTCAATGTGCAAGACATAGGCACATTGTCTAAGAAATATTTTTGAAACAAAAACAGTCCCAATGTGAAAAATCAATCAAATGGGTTTAAACTAATACTCTGAGTCTGGAAGGAAGCATAATCATCATATGAGAGCAGTCTGAAACAAAAAGAGTAGCTAAATCATCCCGATAAAATAGTGAAACACGGAAAGGTGCATCAGCTATTTCTAATTGTATAAAAACTGAAGCTTTCATCTAAGCTAGCTAGTACACCATACAACATGCCACAGCAGATCAGCTCCATTTAAGCCTTCTTCCTTCTTCTCCTTTTACCAGCTTTCTTCGGCTTGATTCCCTCTTGGCCGGAAGAATGATCTTTTAAAAATCTATGACATTTAAGTAGGCAAGTATTATTAATTCTTCTTATTCTACTACTTAATTGTTGAGAAGAAATCAGCATAATATGTCAGAGTACCACGGCAAATTAATACAAAAATTACAACTTACTTCTGTCTCTTTGCATGCATGCAGCTAGCTTGATGCTAGTAACCATGTCCATAGTCCTCTACAGGTGCTCTGCTGTTCGTGAGGGCAAGTCAAGGCCATCCACACTATCACAGATTCACAACTAACTTCTCAAATCCGGCACCATACCATAACCTATCTATGGACTCCACGTTCCCCTGAGAAGTCCCAAAAATTAAAAGAATGGTCAACATGTTATTAAGAAGAACCGTGAACACTGGTACACACTCAAATTAATTCTTCAAGAAAAATTAACTCAGACCAGAGCTTCCCAATAGGATAAAAGGAACTTAAGCACATATATTTGCACAAAAAATATCACTTACTTCATAGAAACCACCAGGTCGTGGAATTTCATTATGATAAAAGCTGCCCCTAAACCCAGGCTCAGCAAGACTCGTCTCTTTTTACCAGCTTTCCTTGACTGGATTTCCTTTTGGCCGGAGAATGTGTAGAGTACTTATATATATATCATAACCAAACACCATTGATAATCATGCTTTCATTAACTGCATTCGGGATATGACGGTGTGTATGTTTATTAGGTATAACAAATTGAATAGCACTTAAAACATTCATATCTTCTCATATTCTTCTTTTTTAAAGATTTCTAAAAGTAACCTCAATTCTAAATTATTTGTGCAGCAAGATAGGTGAGAAACTCTTTTAAAATTGTCATATGTTATCCTTTTCTTTCATTTTACCAAGTAGCGACTATAGCATTTCCAATGCTAGACCTACTTTGTGGTTAAAAATAAGTTACATAAGTGAACATTGATTAAAGTATAAGGGTTCGATAATTATTAGATTAGTACAATTCATAAAATATTAATATATAAGGTCGTTCAATTATTACTTCCAACCAAATATATATATTAAATAAACTTCATTAGGTTCAATAGTTATTAGGTTAGTACTATTCATAGAAGATTCATATGTAAAGTCGTCAATAATTGTTTCCAAATAAGAGCCAAAATATAATAATGCAATTCTCGTCTTCCATGTCAATGCCAACTAAATGTCAAATGAAAATATGGTTCTGTTTTAGCGACCAATTAATTATGTGTGACTGGTGGCTAAAAATCTAACTTCGCTAGAATAATGTTTTTGTTAAAAGACGCTTGCTCCGCTTATTTCTTTTTATTTCTTGTCTGTAAAATGACGACTTGTGTACCCTTATAAAAATATCCCTCAGTACAGTTTGCTACATGCATGTGTAGCTTCCTTGATCTTATGTACAGCGGTTATCATTGTTTTCCAAATATGTAACCTAAGAATTCCACAAACTACAATGGTTCTTCGAAATTGAAGTTTACACATCACTTGATTATATTACGAAGTATGATCCTAATAAACACACTCTATAAATTCTATTATAACAAATTAAATCCAAGATAAGGTTTTCTATTTGAGATGAGAATATTAGTATTTATTACATACTACTTCATTCTCATGCATCTAATCCGATTCCAAATCTGCTAAACACGTCTGCTAACACATATATGAAAGCACTATGTTCATCCTAAATTAAGCATCATATCTACTTCAAATTATACTTTGTTAAGGTAAAAACAATAAAAAAAATTACCGGTTGTTTCAAAATTATACTATGTTAATGTAGAATGCTTTATTAAAGCTATATTTTGTGAGATTATACTTTGTTAAAGTCGATTGCTAGATATATATTTCATATACGAATTAATGATAAAACAAATATCATGAAGGGTGCATGTGTCCAATTTATCACAGACAAATATTGCTTGAACAATAATCTCGAGAGTACTTTACCATGATGGATTTATAAACACCCAAACACTAAAATTTATCGACATATTAGAAAAGGATTTTTCATCTTTAGAACTATTTTACACTTATAGTATAGATCAAATCAATTAACGAGCTTGAAGAACAATGCCAACTGCATTATTAGGAAAACGACAACAATAATCACTAAAATGTTCAAATGGCTCAAAAATTAATCCGACACATAGGCACATTGTCAAACAAATATTTTTGAAACAAAAATAGTCCTAATGTGAAAAATCAGTCAAACGGGATTAAACTAATACTCTGAGTCTGGAGTAAGCAAAATCATCACATGAGAGCAATCTGAAACATAAAGAGTAGATAAATCTTCCCCATAAAATATAGTGAAACACGGAAGGGTGTGTCACCTATTGCTAATTGTATAAAAACTGAAGTTTTTATCTAAGCTAGTACACCATACAACATGCCACAGCAGATCAGCTCCATCTAAGCCTTCTTCTTCTCCTTTTACCAGCTTTCTTCGGCTTGATTCTCTCTTGGCCGGAAGAATGATCTTTTAAAAATCTATGACATTTAAGTAGGCAAGTATCACTAATTCTTCTTATTTCTTCAACTCAATTGTTGAGAATTCATGTGTGTCTCTAGTAGTATATCTCTCGATCATATTCCTATTTGCATAGAATCAATTCATGCTATCGGACGATTACACAAATCGATGGTATAAGAATTAAACATACAATCAAATTACTGTGAAAATATGTCAATATCATACTACAAACATGACTTCCCCTTAAGCCCTGGAACACACTACTCAATACGAATTAAATATTAACTAAAACAACTAAGATAATTAAAAGACATAATTAAACTAACAAGAAAGTAGAGAAAAAATTTTTTAATCTTATTTTTGTCTTCCAAGAAAAGCCTTGGTCTATCTCTGGAGGTTTCTCTCTAACTCTAATTCTAATCTAATACTATACCACAATAATATCTCTACCAATATCTCATAATAAAAGTATTTTAATGTTTTTACTAAGATACAAAAAAACTCCAAAACAAAGTATGATTCTGTGTGAAATATTAGTGGCTGAATTTGGACCTTGGCTTACGGGTTTTTTCAGTTGGAACTTTTTCTTCTTGGACCACTTCCGAATTATAGAAAATATAATAAGTTCCGTATGGGTTATAAAAACGTCCAAATCTGACATTAATTTAGAAATCAAGATACGACCTGAACAGTATAAAAATCGGGTAAGCCCAATAAATCTGAATTTCCATATAATTTAACTCAGAAACAGCTATTTATTTTCAAATCTTTCTCAACTTGCAATTCTTTATTTCTTACAATAAAAAGTGAAGATATATTAAATAAAAATTCAAGTCAATGCAAAATATGATTAAATATGGAAATAAAATCATATAGAATATATATAAAAATATATTTTATCAAGGGTAAAATTTTTCTCTAAAGAATCCACACATACGATCGTCTCAATCCCTGATGAGGGTAACTCACCCGAATCCAGGATTCAGACACGTGACAATTCTTCATACCATCTTGGAGAGCCTTCAATAATAATGGTAATTACTTCAAATCAACGTACAAGGACAACAGACATAATATAGGATTGGCGCGCCTTGTATCATGAGCATCTTCAATGGGGTTCTTAAATAATTTTTCAAAATATAATATAATATATGGCTCCTAGTGAGTTAAGATATTGAAAAAGATGACAACTCCAATACTCCTATTTGTACTTGTTCCTTATTCATATTTTATTAATTTTAAATGAGAGAGAAAAGTAAAAAAGAGAGAAATGTTGGAGGTAAAGTTGGTGGGAAAGTAATATTATATTCATAAAGTTTTACTAGATGCTCTTTAAAAGAGAGAAGAGATAATGAACTCTTAAATTTTTAAAGAATTCCTAGGAGCTTATTGGAGCTCTAATTTTGTCTTTGCTCTTTAAATTTGAAATTAAGAATTCGTTTAAAGAGTCAGTTGGAGATGCACTTAAATACGAAGTCTCGTGTCCAGCTCTATCCTGCCAACAGCTGGTTCAATATTATATGGGTACGCCCCTTCTTTTATAACAAGGAAAGACGTGCCTCCTCATCACGATCATAGAAAAAGTTTGCCCAGAACTCATCTATCCGGCCCAGCCATGCATGTAACTAGCTCGACAGGGCCTAGCCAAATTAACCCATAATAAATGTTTTGATGTCAATGATTGGTTTATTAAGTTTATAAGACTTGAAGTGAAAAAAAATAAGACGTGGGTGGGCCCTAGTGGGAAAGGAGTGGGGTAAAGTAATAGCTCTTAGCTTGTCTCGAGCCCCTCTGGATCCTGTGCGGAGCCTTAGAGCATCTCCAACGGCGTTGGCTATAATCGTTGGCTAAATTGGACCTATAAGACATTATGTAAGCTGATCATGGTTGGAGTTTGAGTTTTTGGAGCTGTTGGCTAAATCTTTTTATTTTAAGTATGTCAACTCACCTTTTAGCCAAGAGCTTTAGATGGTTGGAGATGCTCTTAGTGAGCCTTTCCTGGGCCGTGGATTCAGTGGGGTCGGGAGTGGGCCCCGGGTGAGTGATGACTTCTGGTGGTGGGTGATGTCATAGGCCTAATTTCTCTTGGTTTGTATTTAAGGTTCGCATTTAATGGTTTGTATTTGATATAAGCATTAAATTTAGAACCTTTTTTAAACACGTATAATTAAACAAATCAATGAAATAAGTTTAATACTATAATAGATATCTCCGCCTCATAATAAATATGATATCAATTGGATATCATTAATTTTCAACAATAAATATGATATCGATTGGATATCATTAAATTTCAACAAATAGCTATATATCTCTTCTACCTAGAATCCTTTTTGAATACATACATTATTTTAAACAAAGGCAATCAAGTAGAGAAAATAAATTTTTCCTCTTCTCAATTGTAAGATGGACAATGGAAGGCCTGCGCCACCCACCACAAATGATGTTTTGGAGCGTCTTAGATCATTGGAATACCAGGTTATCTGAGTTTAATCTTTATTGTTTACTATTTTTATTGATCAAAAATCAATTTGTTTTATGAATGAATGATTAATTTGGTCATGTGACAGATTCTTGATTGAGATGTGGATATGACTTTAGATGTTTAATATGGCTTGTTTTATACATGATTACATATCTTTTTAGTATATTTTTTATATGCAACTGAGCTATATTTTGGAAATTAGTTGATTTCTTCCATTGAGATCTATATTTTAGTTACTGAACTTATGTAAACCTCGGTGATTCTTGAAAAAAATCTTATTAACCTTTTGTGCATGGGAGGTTCTTAGGAGTGACAATATTTATTAAATCATATAATTTCTCTCATTTCTTATTCAATTTTTTGATTTGTAGTTTAAATTATACTTTTATAAAGATTTATTTTGTTTTCCTCAATTATTTTATTGTTATAAATTCATATAAAAAGTGCTAAAAAATTAATATGTGTTAAATTGTTCATTGTTCATTGAATTAAATCATTATTATAATTTAAGTAGCATTACGTAATGTTAAAGACCCTCATTTATACTTGTGTATAAGCATATATAATTTGTTTTTGTACATGTTTATACAGGGCTTGCTTGATAATCTGTTGCGCTATTATTATGAGCTGAAGACCGAAGATGACCCGTGTTACTTTGTAAACATGATTCAAGTCTTTCTGCAAGATGTGCCAAAGACTATTGATAGCATGAGAGAGATCTTGTACACACATCAATTATTTTCTCCTTCAATTATTATATGATTGTTCATATATTTAATTAGTTGTTATTTATAATTTTTTGTGATGACCTTTCCTTTTTACTATTTTATCACCATATTGACATTATTTGTTAGGTACCAAGATTTTGTAAATTTTGCTAGATTGAAAGACCTCATCGTGAAGGTTAAAGGATCCGCTAATTGGTAATGTATCTTTCGCATTATTTTTTTATTTATTTTACATGAGATATTACACTCTTCATGAAGAGGACAATTCCATGTTTCTATTTAGACATAAATTATCATAAAATATTGAGAGACTGGAATAAAAATTTAGGTTAACTTTAAATTATTGTGAGAGATTTAAGAAATAAAAAATGACGGAGAAGAGTTCTAAATGATTGATTGTTTGATAGTTTTTACAATATTCAATAGCTACAAGTTTTAATTTATTTGATCCACTTGGTTTCAGACTTGCTACAACCCAAAGTCATCATAGTCACTCCAATTTTTTTGAGTTTGATGATAGTATGGGCTGATTATAATTATTTGCACCCTATTGATACCTATAATTTGATATATTATATATTTAGTCATAACTATATATTTGATATGAGTAATTATAATTTATTGGTGTTAGTTGATATTTAAAACTTATTACAAAACACTTTGCAAAACATAGGTTAAAAAGTTAAAATCATGTCTTAAAACTATATTTTTCTCACAATTGCATGCAACATTTGTTATTTTACAACATACCTCAAACTTACATATAAATGTTACAGGATAGGTGCTTTGAAGATGAGTCAAGCTACAAGCAATCTTCTTCATCAATTTGAGATTGCATCCAAATCAGGGTGAGTAAGCTTTTTATTCTAAAAATGAAGACATGATTAATCAATTGCAATCCTAGCTGAGTGCTTGTTGCCTAATTCTGTAATTATAAATAACATATTTGAAATAATATGTACAAACATATATAATAAGAAACAAAATCTCATATAGGAAATAATAGTGGTGATATTTACAATTTTTCATTGGTTTTGGGATATCAATTTTATCTTCTTTTTCAGATGCATGACTGCCTTAACTGAAGTAAAGGTTGTGTTTGATGAGCTACGCACACATTTGGACTCTCTTATACAGGTACATCTAATATTGAATAGATTTTTTAATGAATTAGAAAAATTACGATACACATTTTTGACATTTTCTATTTTCTTATATATCATAACTTAATTATCTATATAATTTTTGAAATATTTAGAATTTAGGAATGTGTTTAAGTTGGAGGAGATATCTAAATAATTTAAAAATATAGTCCATAATAATTGTTTCACTTTCAAAAGAAAAAAAGGAACTATCGTAGTTATTCATGAATTAAAAAGAGAATACCTTGGTTCTTTTAATAACTAAACAAAAAAGTTAGCTAATATATTCATTAAATGTATATCTTTTTTAAATATATAGTGGTGACAAATTTTATCATAAGATGAACAAGTTGTATGTGGTGACAAATTTTATCATAAGATGAACAAGTCTAGTATAAATTAGCATCTATGCATTTTTGCTTTTTCTAAAACACAATAAATAAGAACTCATCTTATTATCTTTGAGTCTTGTTAGAAGTGTCTATAATGCAATATTTAATATCTAATTGGCTAATATTATATAATTTGATTCATATGCAGCTAGAACTGGAAGTGTTTGCCAAGTAACCAACAATCATCGAAGGCAATGCGGCAAGTAATACAATTTTAGGATAATATTTTCATACATACTCTTGGACTAATTCTCAATTCCGCATTGGCTTTATTTGTAATGTTATACTGTTGTAGTTTTATCATGGTAATGTGGTGATTTTTTTGGACATGAGTAATGTGGTGATTTTTATTATGGTGAATTTGATTTTGCATGTTAAAAGGATATATTTGTTATGAGCATGCATATGAATGTTTTTTGGAAATATCTTTTATATCTCTAGTATATTTTTATAATAATTTTGGTATCTGTCAATGGGGGAATAAAAGAGTGTCCACTCATTTTAGTTTTTATATCTCTCATGCACTTCATTGATTCATGATCTCAAATTTATTACTCTATTTTAAGAATCCGAAAGTGTATTAAACAAGATGTAATTTTCTCCGTCTAAATATCAAAAGAAAAAAAATGGATGAACGATCATGTAGCTTAAACTGAGGAAACAAAAACTGTGACGTTCGGCAATCTTTAAATTTATCTTATATATTTATAATCGATCTCACTTATTTTTATATGAATTCTTTGCATGATTTTTATAAAATATTTTAAAAAATTATAATGAAAAATATATAATTCAATTCTATACTAGATATATTTCCCGGGTATATCCGAGAATTTACCAATTTCCTAGTTATATCCTAAAATATAATTAATTTTTATTAATACTAAATTATGTCAATTCCACCAACCATCAGAGAAAGCTGTGGGTCTTGCTTGTAGCTGGGTTATGGATGTGGAACCATGATGGATATTGTCCCTCCAGTACTCATTCACATCATATTTTCATATATAATATAAATATTATATTAACATTATAAAGAGTATTAATGATAAATATATTATATATTTATATATTTATAAATTCAAATAATCTCCATCATTTTATTGATTAAATTATTTTATATTATAATATAATATAATTTTAATAAATATACGATTTTTAAAAATAATTTTAAATAAAAATATATATATTATAAATTTTCTTAAAAGATAGAGTTCACAAATACCTGCAGGGATCGGTAAAAGTTTGCGGATCTTCTCAAATTCGGGAATGGGGACAAGGATAACACTCTCCTGTATGCAACACTCCGTCTAATTAAATATCTTCTTCTAGACGACTCAGCTAGGTGGAAATGTGGTTATATTCTTGTTTTGGTAGCATGCATGTCCAATATGAATATTTTGCGAGTTTTGAGGGCTAATTTTTTAGAATAGATATTTTAAATTTTTTTGGATAGAAGATTTATTCAAAATATTATATTTAACAGGATTAATCTTGTTCTAAAATATTTATCCTTACTTTATTAATATTGCATAATATAACTATTTAAAACAAACAAAGTAAAATTAAATCACGCTAGCTAGATTATGCATATATAATTGCTCAATCATGTTGAGTTGGGTTAAAATATTTCTTGAAAATAAGTTTAAACAAATTTTAACTACCAGCCACGTATCTACCTAAGATTATATGTAGAAGGCTCTCACAATAGCTAAATAATGGCGGCAAATCGGTAAGTAAAAATCTACTATTGCCAAAAAAAAGATTGTTAAGATATAAATGCCAGTTTGGCATTATTGCTCTCAATGTCCTTTAGGGGCCTATGAAACTTGAAAGTAGTGTCAAACGGGGCTCCTAGATGAAAATCAATATTATCATGAGTGAGAACTAACGCGTAGAGATGTACTTACAGGCCTTCCCATTGACACTCATTGCATCCAATTAATCATTTGACCACTGTAAGGACAAATGAGACAAGAAGTAGATATTGTCCATTCTTGTATGTAGCAAGGACCTCAGACACTTGGGGGTTAAGATGGCACAAAAGTAAAGGTAGTCCTATAAATGGATCTTGGATGTAATTTATGTGGAGTATGTCTCCATTCAATCAACCTTTCAATTAATAGTCCAGATTAACTTATTTGTAATCAAATTCACCAAATTTTATCCGAAATTTGCATATATTATATATTTGAAAAACAGTTAAAAAATATACTTATAATATACTTTTATTTAATTTTCAATTTCTTAAAAATTTAAAAGAATAAGTAATTTTAACTGTTTCCCACAACAGATGAGCGACAAATCCTAATAATCTCTCCTTTGATACGTCCTCGTGTGATGTGACTTACCCTAGACCTATAATGGACATGTGACTATCTAGCTATTTGAAAGACCCCTACTTCATCCTGGTGTCCCATTGGCCTCTTTCTAAGTCCATTCTAGAGCCCATGTGAAATGTTATAGGGCGTTCCTATCTTTGATATCAATTATATTGGACCTCTTAAGCCATAAATAACTTCATAATAATAAAATATGCTCCAATTGGTCGCAAAAAACTGAGTGGAACCTTGTACACGGAATTAAAGGTGGATGTCAACCTAAATAGCAAGACATAGGCGCACATTGTCTAAGAAATTTTTTTGGAAACAAAACACTACAAGAAAAAAGATTAAAAGCTACCGTCAAAATTTGGTAGCTTTTATCTAAAAGCGACTGTATGTGATCGTTTTTAATTAAAAGGATCGCACAGAGTTGTTAGCTTTGAAGAGGGTCACTTTTACTGATTTCGGTCGCTTTTCTATAAAAGCTACCGCTTTACTTGGTCGCTTTTGTTAAAAATCCAATTCCTTTATACACTTCAAAATCTTGGCCGCCATATTTTGAATTTCCCGCCCTTACAATATAAATTCTACCAATATTGGTGGAATTTGAAAGATTGCAAAAAGAAATCATCGGAATATCAGAAATCAATCATAGTCCAGTCATCGTCATCGGCATCAAAATCTCCACTCAATAAGAAATCAGTTTCGTTCATCGGAATATCAGAATTATTATCCTGCACAAACAAAACATATAGTCACGAACTATATGCATAGTTATATATTACTATGTCTAATATTTGCAAACCTGACATAATTAGTAATTATGTGTTCATACACATATATACACAGTGCATAAATACATGTTTTTTTAAAAAACTGGAACCATTACTAAAAACAGGAAGGACTTCTAAAATTAAATGGAACCACCAAATTCACAGTGACAACCTTAGAAAACTGTTTATTTGAAATAATGTTTCTAGATTAATTAAATACTTCCGTCTAAAAACTATGCCCAACAAGGATCCTTTGTTTCCTTGTATTTTATCATCTGTTATTATTGCTACAAGTACATCTACAGCTCACCAAAGAAAGAAAAACTTCTTTAACTACACTACTAATAATGTCAACATTAATCAGCCTCTATTAAGTACTAGCAGTTGAAGCAAAACTTAAAGAGTAAGTGGTAGTCTGAGTACTGAATTCGACAAAATCCAACAAGGAATATACCTACCCACATATCATAAGCAAGCTAATTGAGCTTGTTTGTCTCAGTGTAACTGAGAAAAATGTTAGTGTTCCAAATTTGAACAGTCAGTAGTATGTGCAGAAACACATATACACAGAGAGTAGTAAAAGCATAAACCCCTGCACAAGTAAAAGCAAAATAAGGAGATAATTTTTAAGATTTCAATCATAAATTCATAATATGCCAACTCCCCAAGTACGAAGCTTCAAAGGATTAATTTTATGTCTAACCAATGATGATATCAGCAGAATGTTAATTGAAATGTTCAAAAAGAAATTGTTAATTAGGAACGAATCTCCTTTTAGGGAGTAGTACTTTCACTGAATTATCCTTATTTAGTCATGCAAGATAAGCTTGAAATCTTTTAATTATTTTTTCAAACGACTAAAATCAATATATATTAACATCTATAAGAGCAAGTCCAATGGTGATGTTAAAATAGATGTGGCTATTGTTATAATTTGAAACCAAAAAGTGGTTTTTTGTGCTAAAATAGAATTTATGGTCCAATGGTAAATGCAAAATAGAACCTAATATATCCAAATAAAGCTATATTCTAATTACATAATCTTAAAGTACATAACTATATTTGTCACTATTACTTTATTAATGCATTTTGTCACTTGCATGCTTATGTGGCAATTATAGCATCATCTATACTTGGTTCTATATTTAGCACCAAGTATAGCATTTTGCTATTTTACATTCAAGTTTAGCATCCCATTGGAGTTGATTTTTTTGATTAAGTGTTATATTATAGCAATAGCACCTGCTTTAGCACCACCATTGGACTTGCTCTAAGGTTAAATCATCAAAAATCCTTTTTCAAAAAATTATTTTATTAATTGAAAATGAATCTCATTCTAGGGAGTAGTACCTTTACTGGATTTTTCTTATAGTCATTTAAGATAAATTTAATATTTTTAAACTATTTTTTCACATGACCAAAATTGATATATCTTAACATCATACGGGTGGGTCAATGAAAAAATTATTTCAAAATTTTATTTTGTTATTCGAGAACGAATATCGTTTTATGATTTAGTACTTTCACTAGATTTTCCTTATTAAGTTATGCAAGATAAGTTTGAAATCTTTCAGTTATATTTTTACACGAATAAAATCAAGATATATTATAAGGTTGGATCATCAAAAAATCTTTTTCAAAAAATAATATTATAAACCAAAAACTTCGGGTGATGATGAACTCACTAAATGTCAAATTTATACCAAGTAAAAATTCACAAAAATTAAATATATTATATCTAATTAATAAGAAAGTGAAGAATTGGATAGCGTAAATATTGTGCAACCTCCGGTGAATTCAATACCATAAATCTTTGCGGTTACATTCGGTTCTGAACAAAAAAACAGTAATAAATAAGAAATGTTCTGAACAAAAGCGACCGCACTTCAAAGGGGGTCGTTTTTATATTCCACCGAGGCCGGTCGCTTTTGAATTAACATTTTTCAGCTCCCTTGGCGGGAATCTTCCCGCCTTTACTCAGAAAAATAAAAGCGGCCGCAGAAAACTTTTGGTCGCTTTTGTATATAAAAGCGACCAAATAAAAGCTACCACATACAAAAGCTACCAATTAAAAGCGACCGTTGTTAAAAGCCACCAATAACAATCGCTTTTATTACAAAAGCGACCAAATAAAAGCTATACCGCATACAAAAGCTACCAATCAAAAGCGACCGTTAGCAGTCACTTTTAATATTACTCAGTCGATTAAAGTCTATACTCATGCTAAAACTGACCGAATGCGGTGGCTTTTATTCATGGTGGCTTTTATTTGGTCGCTTTTAATCAATTTTCTTTTGTGAAAACTTTGGATGTGAAAAATTAGTCAGACAGGTTTAACCTAATACTTCAGTCTGAAAGTAAGCATATATAATCATCATATATACAAGAAAAATATGAAATGATAAGAGTAGCTAAATCATCCCGAAACAGGAGGATGTATCACCTATCGCTAATTGTATGAAAGCTGAGCTTCGATCCTAGCTAGTACACCTGAAAACATGCCACAGCAGAACAGCTCCATCTAAGCCTTCTTTCCTCGTCTCTTTTTACCTGCTTTCCTTGACTTGATTCCCTCTTGTCCCGAAGAATGATATTTTCAAAGCTTTTGACATTATAAGTAGGCAAGTATCAGTAATTATTCTTATTTCTTCTACTTAATTGTTGAGAAGAAATCAGCATAATGTGTCACAGTAACTGATCAGTAAGAGGGCTAATTAATTAATACAACAATTACAACTTACTTCTGTCTCTTTGTTGGTGATGTTGTAACATAATGATTGCAACAGCGCAATTGCTTGATATGATATTTGAAAATTAATTATGGCAACTCCTCAATGCTGCTAATGTTCTCCAAGTTACACTGGATCCATATAATATTCGAGATTCATCTAAAATTTCAACAGTAAGGATGAAACTTATATGAGAGGCAACATTACCAAATGACCAGTTATTATCAATGAAGGGAAAAAATTATCCACAGTTGAAGCATATGGAAACAATAATATGGTGTTAACGTGTTGATATATAAGGTCAGTGAGGCAAAAATTGTTATTTACAGCATATATAGCATATATTGCTCACCTGCAAAATATCCCAATTTAATGCTGATCACAAAACCTAGGATTGTAGCTATTCCTGGTCAATCTCTTTCGGATTGGATATATAAGCTGAATCAACAATGTCCTATACGCAAAGTTTCAATTGAATCACCCATCCAAAAAAGCTTTCAATCAAATACTAAAACAATGCAAAACTTTTATATAGGTTTTCCTTAACTACTCATTATTAAACAAGAATGAACTTGAAGATGGGAAAACGTGACAACTCAACTATACCAAGCCTAATACCGTATATTTTCTAAAGAGTGTCCCCACAAATCGTCTAAGGTTTCCAACAAAAATAAGGCATATTATGTCATAGCAGTTTTTAATATGAGAAAAAAATCTACACACACATTGTTATTAAAGCAAAAGAATGTGTAAAAAAATTCTACCAGAGGAGTATCTATATATATGATATTGTCACATGAAATATGAACACTCTAGTTACCCAGAGACAGCTGCTTACCGTGCTTGCATTAAATATCTGTGATATGACAGTGTGTTGTTTATTTGGTATCTTCTTCTTTTTTTGTTGAAAGACTCCTAAAGGTACCCTCAATTATAAAATATTTGGAGAGCAAGACCTACATTTCCAAGTAGTGACTATACATTTCCGGTGCTAGACCAATTTTATGGATAAAATAAATTAAACATGTGAATTATGATTAAACTTTAAAGAGGTTCAATACTTACCAGATTAGTACTATTCATAAAATATTCATATACAAGGCCGTTCAATAATTGCTTTTGAACAAATATATTAAATAAACTTCATAACATAGCAAGTTCCATAGTTATTAGATTCGTACTTTTCATAAAAGATTTATATATATGGTCGTTCAATAATTACTTCCAAACAAATATATTAAATAAACTTTCATCACCGAGCAAAAATACGGTAATGTAATTCTAGTCTTCTATGCCAACTCGAACTAAAGGTCAAATGAAAATGCGGTTCTATTTTAGCTACCATTTCATAATTATGTATAACCAGTGGCTAAAAATCTAACTTCACTAGAATAATGTTTTTATTAAAGGACGCTTGCTCCACTTATTTCATTTTCTTTCTTGTTTATCTCAGTAAAATGATATTCTTATTAAATAATCCCTCCTACAATTTGTTACATGTTGCTATCATGATCTTATTTACACCACTTAGCATTGTTTTCCGAACATGTAACCTAACAATTTCACAAACTACAGTGACTCTTCAAAATCGAAGTTTACAGGTTAGATAATTATATTTTCATGCATGGTCGTAAAAAACATGTTCTACATATTCTCTTAGAGTAATTTACACTTTGGACCCCAGAAGTTTAATCGCTTTTTCGATTTGGTCTCAAACAATATTTCTTTTCAATACGCACCCAAATGTTTAAAAAGCGCTTTGATATGCAGCCTTTTGACCATATGCTGCCTGGTTAACCGTTAAAGTTAACATGAGCGGGGTTAAAACAGTAATTAACCTAATAAAAATAACACAAACAGACAAAATTAAATTAATTTTTAATTCAAATCAATACAAACAATAGTCTATCATCGAAAACTCTCTCCCCCCCAAAAAAAAAAAAAATCTCCCTGATTTAAGGAGAAAATAAATCATGAGTACAGATCCGCGTTTAAAGATTTTCAGTTGCGGTATGATCACAAGCTTGATTACAGGATGAGGTTGTGTTTGCTTTGTTTTTCTGCAATTCCGGAGCATGAGGTGATTAAAAAGAGGCTTATGGTTTACTGGTGGATTGGGGAAGGTTTTCGAGTGATGCTTGTGTTGATTTGATTAAAATTAATTGTTTTATCTGTTTGTGTTATTTTTATTAGGTTAATTACTTTTTTAACCCCGCTGCTATTAATTTTAATGGTCAACTAGACGGCGGATGGTCAAAGATGTGCATATCAAAGCGTTTTTTAAATATTCGGGTGCGTATTGAAATTAAATATTATTTGAGACCAAATAGAAAAGGGGTTTAAAAACTTCTGTGCTGCAAAGTGTAAATTACTCATTCATTTATAACACATTCAATTCAAGATAAGGTTTTCCATTTCGGATGAGAATATTAGTATTGAGTAAATACAAGTTCATCCTCATGCATTTAATCGGCATCCAAATTTCCTAAACACATGTGCCAACACATTATATACAAATATTATGTTCATCCTAAATGGTCATATCTACTTCAATTTAATTATACTTTGTTTAAGTAGAATGTTTTCCCAACCCGCTCTTACAAATTATACTTTGTTAAAGTAGATTGGTTTTTAAAAATATATATTGATAACATAGATTATTAGATATATATTTCCTATAAAAATTAATGATAAAACAAACATCATTAAGCGTATGTCCAATTTCTTACCGACAAACATTACTTGAACACTCTTGGGAGTAATTTTTCAAGACCGAATTATAACTACCCAAACTCTAAAATTAATTAAGCGTATGTCCAATTTCTTACCGACAAACATTACTTGAACACTCTTGAGAGTAATTTTTCAAGACCGAATTATAACCACCCAAACTCTAAAATTTATCAACATCTTAGAAAAAAATTTATCTTTAGAACTATTTTAAACTAATAGTATAAAAATCTATTAACAAGCTTGAAGAACAATGCCAAAAAGAAGAACAATGTCAGCTGCATAACTAGGAAAACGACAACAATAAATGAAATGTTCAACTGGCTCAAATATTAATCAGACCACCACATGGCACATACACAAAAGACTTCAGTGACATCATATATTCAATGTGCAAGACATAGGCACATTGTCGAAGATATATTTTTGAAACAAAAACAGTTCCAATGTGAAAAATCAATCAAATGGGTTTAAACTAATACTCTGAGTCTGGAAGGGAAGCATAATCATCATATGAGAGCAATCTGAAACAAAAAAGAGTAGCTAAATCATCCCGATAAAATAGTGAAACACCGAAAGGTGCATCAGCTATTTCTAATTGTATAAAAACTGAAGCTTTCATCTAAGCTAGCTAGTACACCATACAACATGCCACAGCAGATCAGCTCCATTTAAGCCTTCTTCCTTCTTCTCCTTTTACCAGCTTTCTTCGGATTGATTCCCTCTTGGCCGGAAGAATGATCTTTTAAAAATCTATGACATTTAAGTAGGCAAGTATTATTAATTCTTCTTATTCTACTGCTTAATTGTTGAGAAGAAATCAGCATAATATGTCAGAGTACCAGGGCAAATTAATACAAAAATTACAACTTACTTCTGTCTCTTTGCATGCATGAAGCTTGATGCTAGTAACCATGTCCATAGTCCTCTACAGGTGCTCTGCTGTTCGTGAGGGCAAGTCAAGGCCATCCACACTATCACAGATTCACAACTAACTTCTCAAATCCGGCACCATACCATACTATTAGGCATTCTATGTCTGAACCTATCTATGGACTCCACGTTCCCCTAAGAAGTCCCAAAAATTAAAAGAATGGTCAACATGTTATTAAGAAGAACCGTGAACACTAGTACACACTCAAATTAATTCTTCATGAAAAATTAACTCAGACCAGAGCTTCCCAATAGGATAAAAGGAACTTAAGCACATATATTTGCACAAAAAATATCACTTACTTCATAGAAACCACCAGGTCGTGGAATTTCATTATGATAAAAGCTGCCCCTATGGCTCAGCAAGACTCATCTCTTTTTACCAGCTTTCCTTGACTGGATTTCCTTTTGGCCGGAGAATGTGTAGAGTACTTATATATATATCATAACCAAAGACCATTGATAATCATGCTTTCATTAATTGCATTCGGGATATGACGGTGTGTTGTTTATTAGGTATAACAAATTGAATAGCACTTAAAACATTCATATCTTCTCATATTCTACTTTCTTAAAGATTTCTAAAAGTAACCTCAATTCTAAATTATTTGTGCAGCAAGATAGGTGAGAAACTCTTTTAAAATTGTCATATGTTATCCTTTTCTTTCATATTACCAAGTAGCGACTATAGCATTTCCAATGCTAGACCTACTTTGTGGTTAAAAATAAATTACATAAGTGAACATTGATTAAAGTATAAGGGTTCGATAATTATTAGATTAGTACAATTCTTAAAATATTAATATATAAGATCGTTCAATTATTACTTCCAACCAAATATATATATTTAAATAAACTTCATTAGGTTCAATAGTTATTAGGTTAGTACTATTCATAGAAGATTCATATGTAAGGTCGTCAATAATTGTTTCCAAATAAGAGCCAAAATATGATAATGCAATTCTCGTCTTCCATGTCAATGTCAACTAAATGTCAAATGAAAATATGGTTCTGTTTTAGCTACCAAATAATTATGTGTGACTGGTGGCTAAAAATCTAACTTCGCTAGAATAATGTTTTTGTTAAAAGACGCTTGCTCTGCTTATTTCTTTTTATTTCTTGTCTGTAAAATGAAGAATTGTGTACCCTTATAAAAATATCCCTCAGTACAGTTTGCTACATGCATGTAGCTTCCTTGATCTTATGTACAGCGGTCATGATTGTTTTCCAAATATGTAACCTAAGAATTCCACAAACTACAATGGTTCTTCGAAATTGAAGTTTACACATCACTTGATTATATTACGAAGTATGATCCTAATAAACACACTCTATAGATTCTATTATAACAAATTAAATCCAAGATAAGGTTTTCTATTTGAGATGAGAATATTAGTATTTATTACATACTACTTCATTCTCACGCATCTAATCCGATTCCAAATCTGCTAAACACGCTTGCTAACTAAGATAATAAAGAGACATAATTAAACTAACAAGATAATAAAGAGACATAATTAAACTAACAGGAAAGTAGAGAACAAATTTTTTAACCTTATTTTTGTCTTCCAAGAAAAGCTTTGGTCTATCTCTGGAGGTTTCTCTCTAACTCTAATTCTAATCTAATACTATACCACAATAATATCTCTACCTATATCTCATAATAAAAGTATTTTAATGTTTTTACTAAGATACAAAAAAACGCCAAAACAAAGTATGATTCTGTGTGAAATATTAGTGGCTGAATTTGGACCTTGGCTTACGGGTTTTTTCAGTTGGAACTTTTTCTTCTTGGACCACTTCCGAATTATAGAAAATATAATAAGTTTCGTATGGGTTATAAGAACGTCCAAATCTGACATTAATTTAGAAATCAAGATACGGCCCAAACAGTATAAAATCAGGTAAGCCCAATAAATCCGAATTTCCATATAATTTAACTCAGAAACAGCTATTCATTTTCAAATCTTTCTCAACTTGCAATTCTTTATTTCTTACAATAAAAAGTGAAGATATATTAAATAAAAATCCAAGTCAATGCAAAATATGATTAAATATGGAAATAAAATCATATAGAATATATATATAAATATATTTTAACAAGGGTAAAATTTTTCTCTAAAGAATCCACACATACGATCGTCTCAATCCCTGCTGAGGGTAACTCACCCGAATCCAGGATTCAGACACGTGACAATTCTTCATACCATCTTGGAGAGCCTTCAATAATAATCGTAATTACTTCAAATCAACTTACAAGGACAACAGACATAATATAGGATTAAAGACTTTAGATCACGTAAAGACACCGGATGCCTAGGAAATATATTCGGAGAAGGATGATCTTTATATCCGAAAAGGTTATCCTCGTATCCCCAGAGGGATTGGCGCGCCTTGTATCTTGCACCTTGTATCTTGAGCATCTTCAATGGGGTTCTTAAATAATTTTTCAAAATATAATATAATATATGGCTCCTAGTGAGTTAAGATATTGAAAAAGATGACAACTCGGATACTCCTATTTGTACTTGTTCCTTATTCATATTTTATTCATTTAAATAAGAGAGAAAAGTAAAAAAGAGAGAAATGTTGGAGGTAAAGTTGGTGGGAAAGTAATATTATATTCATAAAGTTAAGAGTTAGTAGATGCTCTTTAAAAGAGAGGAGAGATAATGAACTCTTAAATTTTTAAAGAATTCCTAGGAGCTTATCGGAGCTCTAATTTTGTCTTTGCTCTTTAAATTTGAAATTAAGAATTCGTTTAAAGAGTCAGTTGGAGATGCACTTAAATACGAAGTCTCGTGTCCAGCTCTGTCCTGCCAACAGCTGGTTCAATATTATAAGGCTACGCCCCTTCTTTTATAACAAGGAAAGACGTGCCTCCTCGTCACGATCATCGAAAAAGTTTGCCCAGAACTCATCTATCCGGCCCAGCCATGCATGTAACTAGCTCGACAGGGCCTAGCCAAATTAACCCATAATAAATGTTTTGATGTCAATGATTGTTTTATTAAGTTTATAAGACTTAAAGTGAAAAAAAAAAATTTAATTTATGTGTTCAGGTAAGTTTTGTCGATATCTACAACTTATTAGATATAAGAATTATTAAAATAATAGTTAAATATTATAAGCTACCGTTTAAAGTGTTTCAATATATTTTTATAAATCAATATTCGAAAAAGAAATCACTAAAAAAAGATTATTTTTCAAATTCTTGAATTCTGATCACTTATATAACTTCTTTATGTACAAAGAAGTTGATTTTTATTTATGAATTAGAAGCGGGCAAAAAAGTTTAGTGGCCAATAGTCTAAAAATTAAATCCAATAAATTGAATTACAAACAGAAAAAATTTAAAAAATTATCATCCGGAAGATTGGCATAATAAGGTAAACTATTACTGGCTAGGTGACATTTATCCAACTTAATCGCGAAAATAGTATTTGAAAAAATCATAAGCACCAGCACTGTTATTTCTTGACCCTGTTGACGGAGAATTTAGACCTGGAACTTGCAGAGTTGGCTCCATCTGGCTGCTAGATCTTCCCGGAGAATTTTGATTGCTAGCAACCTGCAACATAATAATATTAATTTAGCCTTCATCATCCCTCAGCTAAAATAATAATTTAGACTTCACCCATGTGTAGCATTTTTTACATTTTGTAAGACTGTATTTATACCCCTGAAACCAGCAATGAGGACTGCGCAGAAGCTTGATGCTGCTGGTGGCTGTGGCACAATAAGCAAGATTATTACAAAAGCCATTTAAAGAATAGTTAAGAAAAAAAAAACAGAAAAATTCATATTTCAGATTATTTATTTATAAGTTAATTATATACCTGGTACTGGATATATTAGGCATTGAGTTTTCGAACCATGGTCTGTCTATTCCAGGAGTTGGCACAAATACAGGACTCGGTTCCATTACGGAATCCTTTCCCTTGCAATGAGAAGTATTGCCAACTACTTGCTGGCTCAGTGGCTCATGTTGCTGACAGATGTAAACCTGGGGGAGATGTTTTGTAGCATGGTCCCTGCAGTCATTCCTTCAGAGAATCCAGGAGTTGGCAGTAGAAAGGATGTATCCAGTGTCGAGGCATCCCTCGAAATATCCTAGGATTTTTCTTGAGTTAATACAGTAGATCCATTAATCAGAAAACTAATTTATTCGGATAAGTTGAGGATTTTACCTCGCATCCTGGGATGCTGGAATAGATGGAGAAGTACTTGTTCCAAAACACTTCCCACCATTCAGCTAGAAAGCCTTGAGGAGCATCGATCACTTAAAAAAAATCAAATAAATATTTCACAAAATCATAATTTATCAAATTTCAGTACTGCATGCCTTAGCAGAACTAAAAAAATAGTTAAGAAATTACATGAAATGTTGGATGGATGGGTGACTATAAATTATTGAAAAATTAATATACTGACCTGGGTTGAGCTCAAGATTTGCCTCTTCTGCAAATATCTTAGCAGCCTCATGCATGTTATTTTTTCTCATATGATCGTGAATGTACAACATCAGCCTGAAAATTCAAAAATCATCAACTCTAAACGGAAGTAATGTAGAAAAAGCAGCAACACTAGCCCAACACCCTATGTGGAAAAGAATCACTACAGATAGAGAATAGCTTACATTCTTTGAGTATCTTCCTCCCCAAAATCCATTTCCCCCGAATAGAAGGTACGCGCAAACTGGCCCGGACACCAGTTTATCAAATAAAAAAAAACAATGTGAGATGAAACAATGTGCCACACTGTATTTATACTTGGAAAGGAGACAAAGATTTATGTACGGACCACGAAAAAAATTAATGAAAAGTGTGATGTTAAGGGAAACTGATATATAGTAGTGAGCATATAGTGTACAAAACGTGAACACTAATCATGCAATTGCAAAGCAAAACGTTTTACTTTCTTGAAACTGAAGAATTACATAAGAATAAACTTTAGTGACGCTATAAAGCTATAAATAATTCGATTATTATCATTGTTTGCAATGATATTTTTTTGGCCTTACATGCATGAAAGCCATAATTGACTAGCATTTACATGTGAATAGCTAAAGGCTATTACTCACATTTTTAAGTTTTTTTTAAGTACTTGAACCCCAACATTCGGACAACTCAGACTGAAGATTTTAACCGAAATATAATAAAAATTGCCAGCACTTTAGGCACGTTTATTTCGAGTATAGAGTATGACCAATGTGATCATATATATATCAAATGTATAGTGTTTGATCAATTATTCTAGTGAATATAAGAAAATTAGTCGGCTTACCTTACAGTTCCCCTTGATTTGTGCTGTATGTTTCTCCTCTCGAATTAGACAGCAGGTCTATGACAAATATTGGTAGTATTTATACAAATATTGTCAAAACATACTTCTAACCTGAGTAAATATATTTTGTAGCATTAACAATGACATTAGTCACATCTATTGGAAAAGAAGTGTCTATTGGCATTAGATTTGTCCATTTACATTAGACACAATAGGGATAAGATGTGTCTATTGCCATTAGACAAATTTATTTGGATTAAGATGTGTCTATTATCAAAATACACATCTATTGACATCATATATATATATATATATATATATATATATATATATATATATATATATATAGATGTTGCATTGATCATTTCAAAGTGTTGGTTCATTTGAAATACACAACGATATACATTCTCTTTTCTTGCAGAATTTCCGACTTTATCTGATTGAATTATTTGATAAACCACAAATAACTTCAATCTGAAAGTGTTCACATGACTTCAAAAAAATCCAAGTTACCACCATAAATACAACAAAATATTCCAGCCTATTAGTCTTTATATGGTAAATGTTTTGACACTCGCAAACGGTTAAATTTGATCATAAAAAAATAAAATATTTACAAATTCATGCAAGACACAATCTGCATGAACATCGTTAAACCTTTACTACTATCCCTCAATCTACATCACTAAGTTCTGAAAGCAATATTACATATATTTTTCGTCTATTTGATAACCATCTGATCAGCACAAGAACATTGTAGCTTTTGGACAAAAACAAGAAATACACACTTCTTCAAATATAAGTTCAACCAGAATGTCACTTGAAAACCGGCAGGACCTTGATTTACCCAAGTACAAACAAACATTTAGACTTAGAATCGAAGTCGTGTTAAAGTGTCCATGTACCTTAACTTAGTTCCCCATATAGGGAGGACCTCGCAGTTTATTCTCTCGTTGTAGTTGCCATTCTCTTTCTTGTAGATACTGTAGAAGTGGTGGCTTCTCTGCTCCCAAGTCTGTCCCGGTAACACATCCATAGGAGATCGGTCTTTGGTAGCCATGAAACAGCTTGTCCCTTCTTTATTCCTCTACTCCGTGGAGAGGCAAATTTGTGTTCAAATGCGGGTTATCCAAATAAACCATGGGGCTGAAAGGCAAAGGATTGCCCCACCTGTCGAAAAAATCAAACCTGGAAGCATCATGACTGTAGAAGTGTCTAAAGTCTCCTGGTGCATTTACTTGAACTTGCCATATGCGATCATTAGCTTGTTCAACAATATGACTGTTCCTGTACTGGTAGAGCCATTCAGATGAGCTCATTCCAAGAAGTGGTGGATAGCCATCTATAAAATTTGCAAGCCGTGGGCTAAATGGTCCATGAGTAGGAGACAGCCATGTCATTGCGGCACCGATGACATGACACTTCCGTGACAGTGTGATTGGTCACGGCGTATCCTTCTGTTAGCTCTTGGGGGGAGCTTTGCCCATTTTTATTATATGTTTAGGATACGTGGGTGCACCCAGTTTGATTTGATTTGTGATTTGGCGGTGACGTTGTATATGCCGTACACGTTATCCAATTTGTTGCACACATTAGGTACCCTATGATGTGTGTATTTGTATCTGTTCTGTTTGATCTCGGTATGAAATATCCTAACCCCTCGTTGCTTATATTTTAAAAATAACTGTTTTATTATACTGTCAAAATATTTTTAAATGTTTCTTGTTTTGTAAATGCTTTCAATCCGTACTGGGTATTTGGCTCATGCCGTATTCTTCTTCTGGCAGGTCTTTTTCATTGATTAGTGTTCTGTTTGCAGGTTTTAGGTCTGTAGGTAACTCCTCGTCTTGATTTAAGAAGGGGATGTTACATTTATGGTAATTGTGCATGCAATATATGATTTTCAGCGTATAGCTACTCGTAGGGGTGAGCAAAACCGAACTGAAACCGAAAAACCGAACCGAACCGAACCGAATAATTTCGGTCCGGTTCGGTCCTAATTTTTTGAATTTTCGGTCCGTTCGGGTATTTCGGTCAGGACCAAAATAAAATACGGTCCGGTCCTCAACCAAAATCTTCGGTCCTAGACCGAATGGACCGAACTTTATATATATATATATATATATATATATATATATATATATATATATATATATATATATATATAATATTTTAATTTTATTTTATATATTACTTAACATATTCTATACCCTAATCTATTATACGTACCTAATCTACTATCGCCTATCCCACTACCCACTACCTCCCAGCGCCGCGCACACGACCACTCACTGCTCGTCCGATCAAAGAATCAAATATTCAGCCCTCAGGTTAGAGAATCAAAGGTACCTATAGTGCATTAGCCTCTGCTGATGTTTTTGTACAATTTTCAACCCCTTTAGTCTTTTAGGCTGGTAATTTGCCACAAAGATCTTGCTTTCTTACGGGTTGTAATGATAAAGCACAGTACTGAAAGTGCAATTTCTGTGTAATCAATGTCGTAAAAGAGTATATCAAGCTTGATAATTTTCTTTGTAACATAGATAATTTAAATTTTTTTAAAAAAAATCGATTCTGACGGACCGGACCAACCGAATTATTTCGGTTCGATTCCGGTTCGGTCCATATGGAAACTTCGATCTAGTCCGGTCCAGAAATTTTCAGGAGTTCGGTCTTCGGTCCTTTCGGTTCGGTCCGGTTCTGGACCGAACCGACCGAATGCTCAGCCCAAGCTACTCGTTTGTACTTGATTTGTATCATAAAATATAAATGTTGTATGATTATAATGTTATAATTTGTGCATAATATATAAAATAAATAATATTTAGCATATTATAAAAAATTTAGAAAGAGACAAAAAATATATATTAAAAATAGATCATTTTATTTGAAAAAAATTAAATGAATATAAAAACAACCTTTTTTTTGAAACCTTTTAAAATATAACAAGAAAAGCTCTCTCATTTCTTTACAGTTTTTTTTCACTGCTCGACACGCATTTACCGCGCATATAAAACATAGTTTTATAATTTATTTTTAAAAATTTTCTTTTTTGTATAAAAATACAGACATCAAATTTTTGTTCAGAATAAAAAAAATTCAAAATAATTTATCAAACTACGTTTTATGAGAGCATTAGAATGCGTACCGAGCCCCCGTCCCCCAATGTAAACAAATGAGGGGGACGGAGGGAGTATAAGTTATTAAAAGTGTTTGGATAAATTTTACTTATAAGTCAATTAAGTTTGGTAATTTAAATTTATTAATTAAAAAAATTCAAATTATTAAAATAAAAGAAACTTTAGTTAATAAATACAATTTATTACATATTAAAATTTTAAATACTTCATAATAAAATGCAAATCACTAAAAAAACTCAAACATACTAGCAATTCTGACTTCTAGTTTTTGGCTTAAAAACCTCAAAAGAAGCCCTTCTACTTCTTTTGCCGGACACTAGGTGGGTGTTTGGCAACCCCGCTTCTCAGCTTTTTTATTAAAGAAGTGTTGTCTGCTATTTGATGGCATGTTTGGCAAATAAGTTTAAATACTTCTCATGGGTATTCATGGGTATTAAAAGCTCAAAAAAAGACATGAATTCTAGCTTTTTATAATTCACCACATAGCTTTTTCTTTTCTTTTTTTTTTTTTTTAATTAGCTTCAAACTTTCACACACTAAATATGATCTCTACAATTAAAGATTTATTGACTTGAGTTATTTGTTTTTATTTTTCTTATTTTAATATGAGTTTTTATATTGTGAATTCATAAAATATTTCATATATTAATAATATAAGTTCTTATATTAGTATAATTTATTTATTTCAAATAAATCAAAAATATATTACAAAATTATCAAACTATACTAATTTATAGATCAAGTTATTCTACTCTTTGTATTAAAAAATAAATTTATATTATGCATATATGCAAATATGTATTGTTCATTTGTAATACTAAGACAATTTTGTACTTCGCACGTAAGTATGAGTATGTGTTTTATGTTTACAATTTAGAAAGTACTGGATAAAATCTTTGTTATGTATACGATTAGCTCTGTATTAATTTATAAATATTTATTTTGATGATCTAACCGTACGGATATCGAGAACCAACAATATTAGTCATGTATAAAAAAATCAAATTTTTTTATGTTTATCTTATATGTTTTTTTAACAACACTAGTCAATTGTAAATTTTGTCTTTTTGTAAAATGGTATTTTTTGTCCTGTAGTGTCTAACAGACAATGGTTTTTATACGCACATATGTTGTATCATTGAAAATAACACAACTGTTACGAAAGTTATGCCATTGTTAGAGAATCCATTGTCTAAATTAGGCTCAAACAACGCTTTACGAAAAATCCGTTGTATAAAAGTAGTGTAGACAACGGTTCGTGGGAAGAAAATCGTTGTATAATAAATTTTCATTTTAATGAGTTAAAAATTCGCATTTCCTTGATCAATGCTTGATCTAATGCAAGAAAAACCTATGACTATCAAGAAATTGATTATTTTGTTATAACTTTGGTTAGGACTTTTGAATCTTTGCACTCTCTTATGTACATTTATTTTCTTAAAATTCATTCAGTTAGACAACATTTTATTAGTTAGTAGAGGTTTGTCTATAAGGCCATGTTACAATGCTAACAAAAACAGTTGTATGTTAGCTTTCCTGTCACACAACACTATGTAAAACCCTTATTTGAACTGCTGGTAAACAACACAAAAAATAAAACACTTGTCTAATTACAACAACGGTTTCTTTAACTATTGTCTGAAGTTTCTTCACACATCGGCTCTCAAAATAGTTGTCTAACATGCATCATTACACAATACCACAGTTAAGAAACCGTTGTCTGATTGAATTTACTAGACAACAGTTTTTTAACCGTTGTAGGTCGTAGGTGTTAGACAATAGTTTTTCGAGGACGAAAAGAAAGTGTTGTGTCTTTTTTCCAAACAACGCTTTTTTCACCGTGCGTTGTCTGATCAGTGTTGTCTAATGGTGTTTTTGTTGTAGTGGAAGAAATCACAGTACCATGGCTAATTAATACAAAAGTTACAACTTACTTCTGTCTTTTTGCATTTAGCTTGATGCTAATATCCATGTCCATAGTCCTCTGCAGTCGAAGCATTCAAGCATATGGAAACAATATCATATGAGAGCAATCTGAAATGACAAGAGTAGCTAATTTATCCCGATGAAATAGTGAAACACCGAAGGGTGTATCACCTGATGCTAATTGCATAAAAACTGAAGCTTCGATCCTAGATAGTACACCTTACAACATGCAACAGCAGATCAGCTCCATCTAAGCCTTCTTTCCTCGTCTCTTTTTACCAGCTTTCCTCGAGTTGATTCCTTCTTGGCCGTGAGAATGATATTTTGAAAATCCATAACGTTATAAGTAGGCAAGTATGAGTAATTCATCATATTTCTTGTACTTAATTGTTGAGAAGCTAACAGCCACTACAACAAAAACGGGTCAATTTGACCGCCAATTTTCGGTCATATTTAACTAAATTTGACCGCGCGTGGTCGAATTTAGCTAAATTTGACCGGAAATTGTTGGTGAGAGATAGCTTAGTGGAATTTAACATTTTCGGTCATATTTAGTTAAATGTGACTGCTTAAATATGACCAGTTAAATATGACTTCTTAAATTTGACCGCGTAATTTGACTTCAATCGGTCATTTTTAGCTCTCATTTTTCACCTCCAATTTTTTCGTCAAATTCAAATTCCCCGCTACATTTTCAATAAAATTCAAATTTCCCGCTTTTGTACTTAAATTTGACTAACTAATCAGTCATATTTATAAATTTGACTATTTTATCAACATCCATATATATATAAATTTGACTGATATTCAGCGGTCACATTTATAATTTCGACTGGTTTTGGTCAAATAAAATAAGCCAAATATGACTGAATTCAATTACTTGCATAATATTATTAAAAAAATGGCTCCTGTCATAATCCCACCTGTAATATTTTTATCCAATTCACCAATCACTCCGCAATATAAAGTTACATGAAAGATGAACACTCTAGTTGCCCAAAGATAACTTTGTTTTAAATGTATATGGGCATTAGGTATTTTCTCTTCTCTTTTTGTTGAAAGACTCTTCAAGGTAACCTCAATTCTAAAATATTTGGAAAGTAAGATATGTGAGGAACTCAGTTTAAAATTTTTAGTATTATGGATGAAATATACTAAACAAGTGAACAATGATTAAAGTGTAAGGGCTCAATACTTATCAAATTAGTACTATTCATAAAAGATTCTTATATAAGATCGTTCAATAATCGGTTTAGAAAGTATATATTAAATAAACTTCATCACATAGCAAGTTCAATAGTTATTAGATTAATACTTTTAATAAAAGATTTATATATAAGATCGTTCGATAATTGCTTCCGAACAAATATATTAGATAATCTTCATCGCCGAGCCAAAATATCTTAATATAATTCTAGTCTTCCATGCCAACTCCAAGTAAAGGACAAATGAAAATGTGGTTCTATTTTAGCTATTATTTAATTATGTCTAACCCATGGCTAAAAATCTAACTTCGCTAGTATAATGCTTTTGTAAAATGACGCTTGCTCCACTTATTTCATTTTTCTTTCTTGTCCATATCCATAAAATGACGACATATGTGCCCCTATTAAAATATCTCTCCAATAGTTTGCTACATGTTGCTACTTTGATCTTATTTACAGTACTTATTATTATTTTCCGAACATGTAACCTAACAATTTCACAAACCACAATGCCTCTTCAAAATTAGAGTTTACACGTCAGTTAATTATATTTTCGAGCATGGTCTTAGAAACCATGTTCTACATATTCTTGTATAACGTACATTCAATATAAGGTTTTTTATTTTGGATGAGAATATTAGTATCTAGTAAATATTAGTTCATTATGATGCATTTAATCCAATTCCAAATTTCTTAAACACATGTGCTACAAATTATATAAAAATACCACGTTCATCCTAAAGCATCATATCTACTTCAAATTATATTTTGTTTAAGTAAAATGCTTTCTCAACCGGCCGTCTAAAATTATACTTTGCTAAAGTAGAATCCTTTGATAGATTCGTAGATTTATATTTTCTGTATAAATTAATGATAAAACAAACATCAATAAGCATAAGTCCAATTTTTTACGGACAAACCTTACTTAAACACTCTTGGAGTAATTTAACAAGACCAGTTTATTCTACTCAAAAAAAAAAGATCAGTTTATATACACTCAAATTCTAAAATTTATCAACATCTTTGAAAAAAAAAATTATCTTTTGAATTATTTTAAACTAATAGTAGACAAATCTAGTCACAAGCTTGAATAACAATATCAACTGCATAATTATGAAAAAGAGAACAATAATTGCTAAAATGCTCAAATGGCTCAAAATTAATCAGACAACCACTTGGCACATATACAATAAGTAAGGTAACTATGAGATCTCTCTGATTGTTCTATTTGAACATGACCCTATAATATGTTATTATTATTTCAATTTTTTATAATTAAAATGTATTGTTTTAATATGATAATTGATGACGTGGCGTTTGTGTATCTGTATTGTTCAAATAAGTGTTTTTTTACAAGATTATTTATATTTTTTATATTTTTTATATACCAACTCACTTTTTAACTTTTTCATGACTGGAGTTACTCTTGCTACTTAAACTAATTCAAAAGTTCTTAATTATTTAACTTAATGATGTGATCGACTCAGGTATTATAATAAAAATCTGTGTTACTTATTTGTTAATATCTTTTTTGAAATAAGTATCAAATCATTTCATAATTAATTTCAAGAAAAACATTCAAAATTTATCCACTTATTATCATATTTAGGTTCAATGTTATCCATCAAATTTGAACTCAATGTTTCCGAAACTCACTATTACCGTTTTTCAGTTTTAGGTAATTTCTATTCTATTTTCGACTTTAATGGAATAATCAAATTAAATTAATTGATACTCAGTCAAATTTGAAATGAATGACCTATTTTAGATTCTTTAACACAATCAATCAACTATTTAATATTTAATTCTTTTAATAAATACGGGGGACTGGATCGTATATTACAAATTCAACCATGGCCCAGTTTTCTCCTAAATAATTAACAAAGCTTTACATATATTACCCAAAATTCATAGTAATACATATTTGAAAGCGCGACAAATTTTGTGTCAGTCACACTGAATCCATGGCTGTAAAATCTTATTGAAGGCCTCCGAGAATACTGTGAAGAGCCAATAGCAAACAAGCTCCACCAGTTCGTCCGATATAAGGCCTAGCTTCACCTCACAAAAACCAAAAAAAAAACAGCACACCGAAATATGATTAGCAGCAAAAAACAAAATTATTCTCATGGATGTTTACACAAGTGCATACAAATGCCATTCCCATTTATCATTATTATTACATCTTTTTACGATTAAGAAATATCAGAACATTATTATTAATGTTGATGCAATTGCATATATCCAATCAACTTGCTAATTCGTAGAGGAGTCTGAGGGAAAACAAGGGTGAATAAAGGCCAGCCTCGATCCAACACACTATACTGATATATTTCTATTAGAAGAATTGGGAATATCAGCCTACTCGAACAAATTTTATGGCAAAGTTCCATGTAATTTTTGAATGCAATTCCTTAATGCTGGTAATGTTGTAATTGTAACATAATGATTGCAACAGTGCAACTGCTTGATATAGCAATTTGTAATATAATAATTGCAACTCCTCATTGCCGCTAATGTTCTACAAGTTAAAGTAGTTACGCTGGATCCGGGTATTCACAATACATCTCAAATTTCAACAGTAAGTATGAAACTTATATGGAAGGCAACATTAACAAATGACCAATTATTATCAATGAAGGGGAAAAAAAAATTCCACAGTCACAGCATATGGAAACAATACTTATGGTGTTAACGTGTAGATGTATAAGGTCAGTGAGGCAAAAATCGTTATTTACAGCATATATTGTTAACCTGCAAAATAGCCCAAATAATGCAGATCACAAAACCTAGGACTGCAGCAATTTCTATTGCAATCTGTTAAATAGAGTTGATAGAATCTTATCTTTCGGATTGCTCCATTTCTTGATAATTTAGAATACATCCAAACACAACAGGTTGTACCAGATTCAAAAGCATCCTTCTACTGTTTTGATGCACATGGACTGCTAGGTGTCAATGTGTTGGACTATAGTTGAAAGTTTCAAATAACGAGTCCCTTTTTCAGATTGATCTCATACCAATAAGAAACAAGAACTGTCATTCAACTTCCTCCAAATTTACTACAGAAATGTTCAAATATTAAAATTCGGAACTAACCACTTCATATGTAGAATCCGAATTTTTATATAAGATTTAATTGTTTTATCAGGCAACAATTTTCATCATTTACCAACCCTGAGTTCCACTCATGTTTCATATCCACTGTGACTTCCAAGAGCAGTTCTCATTTAATTATTATTGAGTCTATAGTTAATAAGCTGCTTTAAGTACTGGAAACATGGAGGATATGCAAGTTAAACCAAACACTTTTTTCTAAAACACAAAAAGACAAACTACAACTTTACCTTATTCCAGTATATGCGTACTGGCATCACATAACTAATAATCCAAAATACAGCAAACCTGGAAGCACTATCACGAAGCAGTAATTGTTGTCCAAGACTGTCATCCGACAATGGAACGTCTCTTGTAGCTTTAATCTAATCCCAAGGATTTGCCAAATATAAACATGTAGCAATTTAGATATCTGCTCATGTATATAGAAATATATGATAAACCATCACAATGTTTAAAACTTAAACAATGGAAAACATCAGAGAAAATTAAGGCTTTCTGTGGCAGTCAACAGAACCAAAATTGAAACTGCTTAATATGTATGTCTTTTGATAGGAAGGATGCCATTTAACTTTAGCATAACAAAATACTGATAAGCCTTAGACCAGCATAACAGAACTGAAATTGAAAGTGCCAAAACTCTTTATTCAACATCAACGTAATTCAAGTTTGTTAGTCTGTTGAATGTATGCTTTGTGGGAACATCATCGTAATTCAAGTCTGTTAGTCTGTTAAATGTATGTCTTGTGGGAACATCATCGTAACTCAAGTCTGTTAAATGTATGCTTCGTGGGATGACAGTAATTAATCTTTTTCTTATTTTTGTCCAACCAATTCATTTGCTCCTATTTAAATGACCAATTGACTCGACTCGTGTGTTTTGTCCTACACAGATTTAACGGTAGAGGCCTCAAATCCAAGTGCATTAAAGTAATATTCATTAAAAGATATGTCGGGGTCACAAGATTCTATTAATATATAAAGATACTGATTATTCCTCAATTAATATTTATAAATTTACAATTTATTGGGTATTATATTCGTTATGGGCCCAGCTAGATTTATTTCTATATATTTAATTTTTAGGTAGGTGGTTGTTTGGTGGTTGTTTTGTATCAGCCAGACAAGCAAAAAGGGAAGGAAGTAACACATACATTTTTTGATATCTGACAATTTTAGTTATAACTTTGAACATAATGAGAAGCACCAGAATATGATTAATCTTATCAAGACTTAACTATGTCAATTCGATGACCCACCAGAAAAATTACCAAGCAATTTGTGTTCAAGCTGTATTGGGTGTTGCTCATAGCAGGGATATCATTGTGCAACACCCCGTTTTAAACATATATAATATCTAATTAAATATCTTCCTCCGCTCGTCAGGACTGGAGGCAGGAATCTGGTGATATTCTGCTTTTTGGTAGATATGCAAGTCGAACATGAATTTTTTGTGGGTATTGAGGGCTTTAGTTTTTAATATAGGTATTTTTAAGCACTTTTTTGAGGATGGGGTTCGGGGGATTCACCCAATATATTATGTTCAATAGGATTCATCTAGTTTAGACATATTTATCCTTACTTTATTAATTAATTTACCTAATCTAACTATTTAAAATCAAACAAAGTAGCCCAGTAGGTTCATTCGAAAATCAAAAAAAGTAGCTACCAGATGGAACAGACACAGACAGTACACAGATACTTCATTCATGCACCTATACATAGATAACAATCTGTTTGTGAGTTATCCATAAGTTGATCTATTCAAAACAAAACAAAAAATTGTGAAATTTAATAAACACACGAACCGTAAAAGTTATCAGCATCTTATAAAAGGATTTCTATCTTGGAATTATTTTATACTACAGTATAGAAATCCATTAACAAGCTTGAAGAACAATGCCAACTGCATAACTAGAAAAGTGACAACAACAATTGCTAGAATGTTCAAATGGCTCAAAAATTAATTAGACCACCACATGGCACATGCACAAAAGACTTCATTGACATTGTATATTCAATGTAGCAACAAAAAGGTTGAATCATTTTGACAAATGTATATAGCAAAAATGACAAAATAGAAATAAAGCATTGCAAATAAAAATAAAAATAACAAAGTTACCCGGCTGTAGTTATATTCTCTCTTAAACTATTAGTCGATACCTATAATTTAAATTGTAAAGAATTATGCATTACACATGCAGATGAGACACGAAACCACACAGACAGGCCTAAGCTCTGCAAAATAAGATATATAATAGGTTCAGGTATATTTCTATCCAGAAACATATATGCTCCATTTGGTTAGAAAGATTTGAATGGAACCTTGTATACGGAATTAAAGGTGGATGTCAACCTAAATAGCAAGACATAGGCACATTGTCTCAGAAATTTTTTTGAATACCAAAAAAAAGTCCCAATGTGAAAAATCAGTCAAACAGGTTTAAAGTTTAAACTAACACTCTCAGTCTGGAAGTAAGCATAATCCTCATATGAGAGCAATCTGAAACAAAAAGAGTAGCTAAAACATCCCGATAAAACAGAGAAACGCAGAAGGGTGTATCACCTATTGCTAATTGTATAATAACTGAAGCTTTGATCTAAGCTAGTACACCATACAACACGCAACAGCAGATCAGCTCCATCTAAGCCTTCTTCCTTCTCCTTTTACCAGCTTTCTTCGGCTTGATTCCCTCTTGGCCGGAAGAACGATCTTTTAAAATTCTATGACATTTAAGTAGTCAAGTATCATTAATTCTTCTTATTTCTACTACTTAATTGTTGAGAAGAAATCAGCATAATATGTCAGAGTACCACGGCTAATTAATACAAAAATTACAACTTACTTCTGTCTCTTTGCATGCAGCTTGATGCTTGTAACCATGTCCATAGTCCTCTGAAGGTGCTCTGCTGTTCGTGAGTGCAAGTCAAGGCCCTCCAAACCATCACAATTAACTTTGCAAATCTGGCACCGTACCGTACTGTTAGACATTCTAAGTCTGAAACTATCAATGGACTCCACGTTCCCCTGAGCATTCCCAAAAAACAAAAGAATGGTCAACATGTTATTAAAAAGAACCGTGAACACTAGTATACACTCAAATTAATTCTTCATGAAAAATCAGATCAGACCAGAGCTTCCCAATAGGATAAACACGCACTTAAACACATATATTTGCACAACAAAGCATCACTTACTTCATAAAAACCACCAGGGCGTGAAATTTCATCATTATAAAAGCTCCTAAATCCAGGCTCACCAGGACGTGAATTTCCTAGATATGATTCTGCGAAAGGGAAACCCCCATTTCCATTCAATTCCAACATACGAGGATCCGGAAATGTTCCAAAGCCTTCTACAGCAGAAATATGGCTTGGTACATCTCTAGGACAAAAACGTTCACCCACGCGCATATGATTGGGGATAAAATCTTGACCAGCCATATCACCACTCTTAAAATGATCACTAAAGTTTCTGCCAACTGGGCCTGAAGATATATGAAAAGATCTTGGCCCTTCAGGAAATGCATTGGAGCCCCATCCATTTACATTATCAAGACCAGGCTGATCGTGTGGCCCCCCTGATTGGCCTCCAAATCCATGGGATGGAATGCCGTAGAATTCTCTTCCTGGACTTCTAGGTGGCGGATAATCCACACCAAATCCAGGCCCTGAGCCATGAAACTCTGGCAGAGCATTAAAAGTATATGGGGGCAAGAACTTTGAACGAAACTCAGAAATATGTTCATGAGGATAATTACCTGCTTCTAACGAGCCATTCCCAATATTTGTAGGCTTAGGGAACTGTTTCAGTGCTTGCTCATACTCGCCCTGACCATTACGTCCAGCTGGCCCAGTTCTAAATTGATTCATGTGATCATCATTAACATTTTTAACATGCAGCCCAAGCGCAGCTCCATGTACGCGATTTTCATTTGCTAAAGTCTCCTCGTGTGGACCCCTTTTAAAGGATCCTGATACATTGGGGTCTGGATATCTACCCTCTAAGTGACGAAGCCTCGGATTCTGCAGAGGACCAGCATTATTGGAGCCATGTAGCGGTCCTGTTGGTTCAGCTTTATTAGTTCTCAAAAACAGCGGCTGAGAAGAAGAGTTATCCTGATAATATTGCCCCCTTTGAACACCTTGTAAGCTTTCATGTGTGTGAGAAGAACTAGACTGACGGAAATGTTCAGATGGATGAAGAGATTGCTGGAGTGGACCCGACAGTCCAGGTCCCTGAAGATTTAAGCGAGCAGGTCCTTGACCTGGTAGTGCATTAGGGGGAGCCCCACGATAAGAACCCGATTGTGAATTTGAAGGCATAGTATGTCTTTGTTGCTGAGATGGAAGCCCATAGGTCCCTGAAGGCATCTGATATCTGCTTCGATCGGTTAGTGGAGTTGAACTAGAGGAAATCGGGAGACCCTTGTCATGGAACCCAGAGTATTGAGTAATGGCAGGGCCTTGTTGAGAGACTTGTTCTTGACTCAATTTGTTTTCATGTGCCAACACATTTGAATTATCTCTCTTATGTCCCGCATAAGTTTCCCTTTGTCGCGAAGTAGAATCCATTACAGCAAACACACTGCCATGCATCTCATTAGGTGTTGCAGTTTTTTCCTTAACAGTTTTCTCCATTAATGGCTCAGACGAACCTGATTTCGATGCATCAATCACAGCTTCTGCAACTTGGCTCCAATTTCCTTTATTTTCACCTACAATTTTGATATTATGTTCCACATCCCCACTTTTTCCTCTAATTTCTGAGTCAAATGCTTTAATCTTAACAGAATCCTCTCCAGGAAAACTAACATCTTTTCCAGCAGTCTTGTTTAAAGTTGATCCAACTTGTGCTGCAGCATTTCCTCCACCCAGTTTATGCGTAATTTCCCGATCAGACTGAGAAAACTGCAGCCCAGTAGCTACTTGTTGTTGCTGCTCAGATGGTTGAACTGAACTCAACGGCAATGGTTGGGAGTGAGGAGCACCACCAAATGTGCCACCTGATTGAGGGAAGGGGTGAGATGATGCTGTTTGATTTGGCGCGGCAGGTCTACTGCCATAAAATGGAGGTTGCTGCGGTGCCATGCCATGTGCTTGCACACTGCCATGTGATGGTGGTGGACGGGCATTCTGTTGCGACTGAATTGGACCCTGGGGCTGCATAGGTTTGAGAGCAGAAGGAACTGAAATAGATGCCTGTGACGGAGTAGGCTGCTGCCCATGTTGCTGAATGGGTTGTCCGGCAGGAGCCGCAGGACGGTGGTGACCAATGTACCCCTGCAGAAGATTTTGAGGATGGACAGGAGGGAAACCCTGGATTTGGCTTTGACTCTGCATCTGGCTTGGTTGCTGTTGATTGGGCAGTGAAGCATAAGTCTGGGGAGGTCGTATATGTGGAGATTGTTGAGGGAAATGAGCAGGTGGAGGCAAAGGCCCACTGGAAGGTTGCATAGGCATGGAATAATGTTGTTGAGGGGCCTGCAGCATTTGATAGTTAGGTTGAACTAGGGGATGTGACTGATAACCAGGTAAGACACCGGGAGCAGGTTGCTGACTTGGAGGACTGTTCGGCTGCAGTGGGTGAGGATAATGATGACTTTTGGACTGAGATTGTAAAACTGGTTGGGGCTGTGACTGCAGCTGCACCAGATTCCCTTGATACGGTGGCTGTTGATAAGGCACTTGAAGATTCGTTTGTGCAGGAGGCTGCAAAGAATTGGGTATCATATGAGGTTGTGCTTGATGGGGAGGCTGTTGAGGAAGGATTTGACTCTGGGCAGCTGTTTGAGTGTCAACTTGGATATGAGATTGTTGTTTTGGGTTGACTTGATTCTGCACAAAGGAATGTGCTTGAGGCTGTCCTTGGGGTTGTCGCTGAGTCTGTGCTGGCCCTTGCTCTTGAACCTGAGGCAATGGTTGATGATGACCCTGCATTCCAGTCGAGGGCTGAGGATAGACCTGAGGTTGTCCTGCATATGGTGCCTGCTGGTGCACCGGTTGTGCAGGTTGCTGATATGTGTAGTACTGCTGGTATGGAACACATCCAGGATATTGCTGATAATACTGTTGATATTGTTGCCACTGCTCCGCAGTCATCCCAGCACTAGAAGCGATTGCTTGGACATAAGGATTTGCTTCTTGTGTGGTTGGAGGGGCCACAGTGATCTGCGGTACCGCTGCCTGTGAGGTGTGGGCTACGGGTTGAGAACTTGCCTGGCCGGAGTTTGCAGTATTAACTGCAACAGCAGTAGCAGCATCTTTCGAATTTTGTGCGGTCTGCTGCAAATGTGATTTTGCACCCTGCAATCGTTGAATGAATAAATTGTCATAAACAATTTCGAGCAAATCGAAGACTTAATCAAAATTTGCATATCACTCAATTATTTGCACACTTACTGCACAAATTTGTGCATGCTTCTGTACTTGGCGATGTAAGAGTAGCATCCCACATCTGTTGCACACGACAGGGGAATATCCAAAGGCGCAGTCAGAACGATGAGAAGTGCACTCAGACAAGGTTCCCTGCCACGAACATCCACTCCTGTGAAACAGACAATGCACAGGAGTTTTGCCTATCCGTTCTGCCAGTGCTTTGTCTGATTCGACAAGTGGCTACAATAAAAAGATCATTGAGCATATTGAGAAAGTTAAAATCACAATTTTTCACTTATAAACACAAAAATATGGCAAGTTCTAACCTTAGAATCCTTATCAGTCACCAGGTATCCATCATAGGGGCAGGCCTTTGTAGTTCCAACAACATATGTTAGACAAAGTTTGCAGAATAAATGAGTACACTGTGACTGGAGCGCCTCAGTTGGGTAAACAAGTGTGCGACAAACTGCACAAAAGTACTCGCCGGCTAGAGATTGTATGTTGACAATGCAATCATTGTCAAAACCCATAGTTGCTCAGAAATCTTGCACCGAATCCTGGAGTACAGCAAAAACTACAATTATTTATTATCTTAAAAATTTAGATCGATTAATACTCATTATGCATTTCAGCATTTAATATGGCGTATCAAGATGGAGTTTTTTAAGAAACACATAATTGCAACTCATACTACACTTTGCCCTGATGGCCAACACAGATGAGGAAATTAAATGTTACAACTACAGCATATCATTATGATATACTAACTTCGACCAATCTGGCCTTCATCAAATAGCAAAAAAAAAAAAAAAATCTTGATCAGTCCATCAGCACAAACTATACACCACTACTATATGAGACAAAAAGGAACATATATATCAAAATAATACAATTCACCTGAAAAAAGGAATTGATATTCTGGCTTCAGTTCTTCATTTAATTTTTGGCATTAGGGCGGAAAAAAAAACCACAAATGGAAAAGTTGGCCGAAAAATCACAAATTCGTGCATATACGAAATGGGAAACCCTAATTTTAATAGGTCCCACATGTACACATTTGAGAGAGGCTTTTGTATAAGATGTGATTATTTTGAAGCAGTCTCTCAGCTCTCAAATGTGTGCCAAGAATGGTAAAAAGGGTTAACATACCAATTGGATTACTTAAATACACAGGCATTAAAAAAATGGGCACAAACACAACAAAATCAAACATATAGCAACACAGCAGAAAATTACCCACATACAATAAAATTCTGAACCCTTTAACAAACACAGCAAAAGAAGGATCATCATGGATATGCACATAAAATCAAAGAAGGAAACACATAAATTTTGTAAAGATAATAATTTTTCCATCAAGCCCTTGACAGACACAGACATATATCAAAACAAAAACACTGGCACAAAAAAATACCCAGATAAATTTTGATTCCGAACTTCTTAACAAACACCGTAAAAACACATAAAATCAAAGAAAGAAACACATAAAATGTACACAGATAAGAATTTTCTATAACACAAGTATACAAAACTCGAATCAATGTAACAACACATGATCATCTATATCTAACATCAAAAGATGATATAAAATGTATGTATCAAAAACCCAAACACTAAAACACCAAGAACTCACACTTACATGTATAGATATGATAAAAAGGGTTAAACTTACCAATTGGATTACTTACTACACAGGCATCAAAAAAATGAACACAAACACTGCAAAAAATTACCCAGATCAAATAAAATTCCGAACCCCTTAACAAACACTGCAAAAAGAACATCAGCATGGATTTAACAACACATAAAATCACAAAAGAAAACACATAAAATGTACCGAGATAAGAATTTTCCATCAAACCCTTGACTGACTGACACAGGCACAAAAAGAAATGAACACATAAAATCAAAGAAAGAAACACATAAAAATTTAAGAAGATACGAATTTTCGATCAAACCCTTGACAAACACAGCAAAAACACATAAAATCAAAAAAAGAAACATATAAAAGGCACAAAGACACAATTATACAAAACTCAAATCGATGTAACAGCATCAGATCATCTACATCTAACAGCAAGAAATGATATAAAAATGTATGTATCAAAAACCCAAACATTAAAACACCAAGAACACACACGTATATGGATAGATATGAATGAAGAACAAGTACCTAGACTGAGCAGAAGATGAATCTGAACGTAAGACCAAGAATGTTGAGCCAATCAGATGTGAAGACGGAACTTTCCAGAGAGATGGTGAGTTTTTTGTCTGAAGGGAATTATAAACAGGCGCTGATACTATATAGCTGCTACTGCACTCGGCCGCTAAAAAAAACTGTTAGAGCATATCCAGGCTTAAATCGTATTAAATGGGACCTGCAAGACATTATGTAAACTGAACTTGTAAGACATTTTGCTTCAATGGTATTGTCTATACTGGTTGGTTATAATTTAAAAATAGTATGTTATTAATATTTTAGATTGTTAAAATAGAATATATCAGTTCAATATAGTAATAAATGATGTGGAATCTTCTTATAGATTTCTTACAGACCTATAGAGATTCGACAAATTTAATCATCCATAAGAGATTGGCTAAATTTATAGACAACAATTGGGTATGGTTGGAGTTGAGTTTTTCGAGCTGTTGGCTAAAATATTTTATTTTTAGTAATTCAACTCATCTTTTAGCTAAAGGTTTTCGATGGTTGGAGATGCTCTTGTAAATTCATCCTTTCATCCTGGGTTCCGACTTCATACATTTTTCGATTATTTTTTTATAAAAATACAGTATCTTTCTCATAATTTTAATGAAAAAGCAGATACTAATGTACGTGAGCGTGAATATTCATGAAACGGTTACGGTGTGATGTATTTAACTTGTTTTTATTGGTGGAGCTTTTATATATGCTAGATCTTATTATTAATGAATAGTACTCCCTCCGTCTCCCTCAAGTTTCCCTCAATAGTTTACATGCACTGTTTGCGCGCATTTCGAGGTTCCTATAAAATATAGTTTCATAACTTTTTTTTAATATTTTCCTTTTCTGAATAAAAGTTTAAACATCAAATTTTTATTCGGAGAAAAAAAATTAAAAAAATATTTTATGTAACTATATTTTAAATGAGTGTGGAAAAACGTGTCAAAAAATAACGTAAAGAAATGAGAGGAATAGAGAGAGTAGTCAATTAAAATTAAAATAAATTAAATATACGAAATTTAGTATTTATCATGTGTCCATCGACGTATCATGAAAAAAACCGTTCATGAAAAAGTAAAATGCCAATTTTTTAAAGATAATTGGGCCATGATGAGGCCCAAGGGATAATGTCCGTGAAAAATTAACCGGAGGCGCTCATTATGAATTAATTGGATGATTGAGGATTAATCGGATTAAAAACTGTAGTCTTATAATAATATTGTAGTAATATTTAATGTATATTGTTAATTAGTCATCAATATATCAATATAAATAAAAAGCGAGGGGTGTGTAGATAGCGACTCTTAGATAGCTCCGTTCTGTTTTTTTAATTTTCTGGAATTTTTGGATGAAAAATATTAAAAACAAATACTACCATTTTTAGTTTCGGATATATTGGAAACAAGTTCCAGAACTACCTTTTTCAAAATATCAAAAATAAAATCTACTTACCCTTTTTAATATCAAAAATCAATCAATCAATATAGTTATATAAAGGAGAAGCGAGGGGCGTGTAAGTGGTGCCTCTCGGATAGCTCCGTTGTATTTTTCTAATTTTCTGGAATTTTTGGATGAAAAATATCAAAAATTAAAACTACCTTTTTTAGTTTCGGATACATTGTAAGCAAGTTTCAGAACTAATTTTTTCAAAATATCAACAAAAAAATCTGCCTACCTTTTTTAGTATCAAAATTATTAGAAGAAAGTTACAAATTATGAATTTAATTTTAAAAATATCAAAAATAAATTACTTTTTTTAGTTTCGGATATATTTGAAGAAAGTTTCAAAACTACCTTTTGCAATGTATCAAAAATACAAACTACCTACCTTAATAAATACCAAATCAGAATTTGAAACTTCTTTTAAATTATTTTGATCCAAAAAAAGGCTTATTTTCTTCCTGACCATATTTTTGAAAAAGATGTATATCAAAAACAGAAAATATCTTTGATAAGCCGGTCTTTTCTCAAATCAACCCCTATAAATTGAGGTCAAATATCATAAAATTTAACCTAAACAATTTTTTTTGCGCCTATTTATCTTCTATATCTGATACAATAATGAATGCTTTGAATAGTAATAGAGATGACTGGCTGGTAAGAGTAAGAGTTTGTCAGATGTGGGAGTCGACAAATCCAAACACGGGAGAAAAATATAGTCTTGACATGATATTAATGGATGAAATGGTCAACAAATTAATTGTTAATTGTTAGTGATATATGCTTGTTAGTTATTTTTTATAATATTTGTTTTGTTAATCTGTTAATTTTATATGATTTACTTTGTATATTGAAAAATATTATTCTTGCAACACTTCCATAATATCTGTTTGCTCGATTCAAACACCTTTCAAGTGAAGCCTGTTTATACAATATTAAAAAAATGTTGTTGCAAGCGATGGTAGTTATAGACCGCTATCTCATTTATTTAAGTTGATGTTTCTGTGCACAACCAATCCAAAAAAATTGAAGCAAAGGCGACAATGTCATTGAAGAACATGATTACTTTTCAAAAAAACACAACTAAAATTAAGATTTGCCGTGCTTTAAATCGTTATAAATAACATTGTAGAAATTTATTTTCATTTTTTCACTCATTAATTATAGTCCAATTTTGTAATTTTATATAGTATAGGTATTGTATTGAGATGTTTATAATATAAAATTTATTTTATTCTATAAATATTAATTTTGAATCATTAATATAATTTTTATAGGCCGCCGCAACGCGCGGCTTCTCAACTAGTACTTATATAAAAGAGAAGCGATGGGCGTGTAGGTGGCGACTCTCAAATATAACATTCAAAATTAAATCCCTCGCTTAATATGTAATCAGATAGTCATTCAAGATTTGATCTCCTATGCTATTATCTAGTTTAGCTTTCGCTTGTATCCTTCCCGAAATATTCTTTCAACACATGTCATTGCAACGGGGAGAATCAAAACCAATTTCGGGTGGAATGTAGCAAGTTGTAGTAATTTACTTTTGTCAAAGACAACAAATCTCCACACTAGTATGTTCTCGTGAGAGACATAAAATAGTAGATTGATTCTCCAAGGTAGCAAAGTTAGAATCTAAAAGTGATGAACTTAATCTTGAGGCATGAGCACTAAATAACTTAATAAATGAAATAAATATTTAGAAAATAAAGTTAACTGCAACGAGGAAGTTGAGGCATTCCTGTCATCCTGTGGCTTATGATAATACTCCTTTTTTCTCATTCATTTTTATACAGTTTTGTTTTTGGAATGTCTTATCATTTCTATACTATCTAAAAATAATAACTTTTAATAATATAAAACATTATTACACCAACTACTTTCTTCCCCTATCTTCGTTCTATAATAATATATATAAACACTATTACACTCACTGCTACTTCCCCCGCTATCTCAAATCAATAATTAAATATGAATGGGTTCCGCCACTTTACTCACTTTTCATCTAACTTTACACATTTTTCACATTTTATCTTGGTCTTCGTGTCCACACCCATATTCATTGAGACGAAAGGGGTATTAGATCTAGAAATGGGACCTAATAGCTGAGAGCAAGTCCTATAGATTACCTAAATGAGATATTAAACTCACATTTAGGTAATGTATCAAAGAAAAGGCACTCCAACACTAGCTTAGTGATTACCTAAATCACTGAAACATCCTCAAATTCCCTAGTCATTACCTATTTTTAGGTAACCTCTAGCCATTATCTATTTATTATTTATGAATAAAAAAATTCATCTCCCTCCTTTATTTATCTTTTCCCCTTCTTTCTCTTAAATCTATTATTCAAATATAATAATAATGGGGGAACAAACATAGGGAATGTTATTGGAGTTGACACTAAAAATAGATTACCTAAATCACCAAGACTCACCAGGATTCATTAGTTTATATTATTAATAAGTAAATGAGATAGGTAACTTATTGAACTTGCTTTAAAAAGATAATTAATAGTCAACGTCTAGAAAAGATAATTGTCGTAGGACTTGGTTATTTTTTTTTAGAGAATTTTAAGAGGAAGAAGAAATAGAAAGAACACACGAGCTCTTTTACTAGGCCAGAAGAGATTCATACTCACACGCGGTCGTTTCTTCTGCCCGAAGTGAACTATATTAGGATATTCAATTTTTCTGAGGTCATTCCCTATTACAATGACATTGAAATCATGAGACCCATTGAACTCGAAAAGCAGCATCTAGCCTCCTTTCAAATTGAAATCGTAGAATATTGAGAAAAGCCCATAAACAGTCCATGTGTCTTCGTTAAAAACAACAGGTATTTCGTAACCGTTACGAAATTTTTAGAGGAATGATGGTTGATTTCTTGACCCATATTTCCTCAGAATCTCCGTAAACTTTTTCTTTTAAAAAAATACAAATCAAAGGCACAAACTTATTAAAATCACCAGATGCAAATATGTACTCACCATCTCATCCTTCTTAGTGTCATCAGCAGTAAGAAACTTTATGAATTTCTCAACAATTACACCCGAGCAATCCATGACTGCATACAACAACTGAAATAATTGTGAAATTTTACTTGCATGCAAACAAGAAATTGGGAGAGAAAGAGATAGAGATAGACCAAAGAAATAGGGGTTGTGCTTGAAATTAGGTGAGGGTTAAAGCATTAAGTGATGGACAATCAATAAGTAAACACACACTGTAATGAAGAACGGTACCCGATACTGCTTTTTAGTGTAATTAAACTTTGGTCAATTCTGTGTAGGATTGAACTGCAAAAGAGAAATTAAATTTCTGTAACAAAATTTGCATAACTTATCAAAAATAAAAAAAAAAAGGAATATAAGTTTGCAAATGAAAAAAAATTACATAATAAATAACAAACAATATTTTAAAATATATGAAAATTAGTTTATTTAGTAACATTTATATAAATTAATTTCAAATAAACGCTTCATGATGGTTTCTCATTTAATATACACAAAAGACGTTTTTTCTACAGTTTCTTTAGATAACATTAAATTTATATAAACATTTTGTATTAGAAATATTTTGTATGCCCTTGCGAAGCGGGCACACATACTAGTAGTATTATATGGGTAACAGAGTTTGAATGGACTCAATAGTGTTGAGTAAATTAAAATCTTTAAAAAACCAAAGACCTCTATCCATTTAAATATATTGATATTTGTAACAAGTACACCACTCTTAATTAACGATCATCTACTTAATAATAAATAATTAATTCAATCAAATAATTTAATAATATTAAACAAATAAATTATAAGTTAAATTTAATAAAGTCCTTAATTATGCGTGATCGCGGTGCTCGCAGTGCGCTTTTTGGCTAAAATCACAAACTAAATCGCGTTTGCGGTTTTGTAAATTTCTCAAACCGCAACCGCGCCGTGGAGAGTTAAAATCACGTAAACTGCACCACAAAAAGAGGGTGCAATTGCAGTATATATGGTTTATGCGGTTTATAGATTCAATTAATTTGTTAAAATTAAATTATAAAATTTTGTAGTACTCAAATATTCTTCGGAGATAACATAAATGATAAAAACTAAAATTAAATCACGAATTTACTTAAATTGAACTACTGCATTTAAGCAATCTTGCAAACATCGTATAACTACAAAGTACAAGAACATACTACAAGAGAAGCACTTGCCAAACAGACCTGGGCCTTCTACTTGCATGTATTATTGTAATACATAAACATAGTTAACAAAATGTAAAATGTCGTAAGGTTGAGTAATGGCTTCTAATTTAGATATGAGCTTGATAGTTAATATCCAGACAAATTAATACATATGTTTATAATATATATATATATATATATATATATATATATATATATATATATATATATATATATATATATATATATAATTAGTATATATATTTTTATATAATTTATTAAATGCAGTACGAAGCGGTTTTAACACATTTTGTAAAATTAAAATCGCAATCCGCACCGCACCTTGCGGCTGGACAAAATTTCCAACCGTAGCCGCACCCCTAAATTACAAAAACGCGTATCTTGGTGTGGTTTGGTGCAGGGGCGGTTTTGGCGGTTTGATGATCACACCTACCTCAATTAAATATTATATTTAAGTGCATAGATATTGGGACGGGGACTTAAGAAATATATTAGTTTAATTGAGACCTTAAAACTATAAAAGAAAGAATAAAAATATATAAGATGCATTTTAATAATTTTCGTGATAGCAAATGCAATCATTTATTAATGACGATGCATATCAAAATAATATCTATACAAATTGTGCATAATAAAATAATGTAACTATTATAACACAATTAATTTTATTCAACATCTAAGAAATTACATTAAATGTATCTAAGATTATTTATTATTATTAAATAATTATTAAACATTATAATCAATACTTATCATAATCTCAATATTGTACCATTACTATAAAGAATATGAATGTTATAATAGATATTTAATAAATATTTTAAGAAATTGAATATTAAATTCTTTGAAATTTTAAAAGGCTGATATATATATCCTAGCACGTAGATCGGTAGATGTGTCCCCAAGCTTTTATATATTTCTCCATCTCAACTACCCCACCTGGATATATATCCAGGGGAATAATATTATATAATATTATCTCAATATGTATCGATCTTACCCTTCTCTGTGTGTATATATATAGTCCTACTCCAGTAAAAACTACTAAATACATCCTTAAATGCGAACTAATGCTTTTAAGAGTAAGGGTATGAGGAGGTTTGTGGGTCCCGAGAATGGACCCATAGGTGGGCCTTGGCAAGGCCCAGGTGGGGCCTAGTGGACGTAAGTGGGCCCTAGTGGGAAAGGAGTGGGGTAAAGTAATAGCTCTTAGCTTGTCTCGAGCCCGTCTGGATCATGTGCGGAGCCTTAGTGAGCCTTTCCTGGGCCGTGGATTCAGTGGGGTCGGGAGTGGGCCCCGGGTGAGTGATGACTTCTGGTGGTGGGTGATGTCATAGGCCTAATTTCTCTTGGTTCGTATTTAAGGTTCGCATTTAGTGGTTTGTATTTGATCAGTAGCATATATATATATATATATATATATATATATATATATATATATATATATATATATATATATATATATATATATATATATATATATATATATATATATATATATATATATATAAGCATTAAATTTAGAACCCTTTTTAAACACGTATAATTAAACAAATCAATGAAATAAGTTTAATACTATAATAGATATCTCCGCCGCATAATAAATATGATATCAATTGGATATCATTAAATTTCAACAATATATATGATATCAATTGGATATCATTAAATTTCAACAATAAATATGATATCAATTGGATATCATTAAATTTCAACAAATAGCTATATATCTCTTCTACCTAGAATCCTTTTTGAATACATACATTATTTTAAACAAAGGCAATCAAGTAGAGAAAATAAATTTTTCCTCTTCTCAATTGTAAGATGGACAATGGAAAGCCTGCGCCACCCACCACAAATGATGTTTTGGAGCGCCTTAGATCGTTGGAATACCAGGTTATCTGAGTTTAATCTTTATTGTTTACTATTTTTATTGATCAAAAATCAATTTGTTTTATGAATGAATGATTAATTTGGTCATGTGACAGATTCTTGATTGAGATGTGGATATGACTTTAGATGTTTAATATGGCTTGTTTTATACATGATTACATATCTTTTTAGTATATTTTTTATATGCAACTGGGCTATATTTTGGAAATTGGTTGATTTCTTCCATTGAGATCTATATTTTAGTTACTGAACTTATGTAAACCTCGCTGATTCTTGAAAAAAATCTTATTAACCTTTTGTGCATGGGAGGTTCTTAGGAGTGACAATATTTATGAAATCATATAATTTCTCTAATTTCTTATTCAATTTTTTGATTTGTAGTTTAAATTATACTTTTATAAAGATTTATTTTGTTTTCCTCAATTATTTATTGTTATAGATTCATATAAAAAGTGCTAAAAAATTAATATGTGTTAAATTGTTCATTTTTCATTGAATTAAATCATTATTATAATTTAAGTAGCATTACGTAATGTTAAAGACCCTCATTTATACTTGTGTATATGCATATATAATTTGTTTTTGTACATGTTTATACAGGGCTTGCTTGATAATCTGTTGCGCTATTATTATGAGCTCAAGACCGAAGATGACCCGTGTTACTTTGTAAACATGATTCAAGTCTTTCTTCAAGATGTGCCAAAGACAATTGATAGCATGAGAGAGATATTGTACACACATCAATTATTTTCTCCTTCAATTATTATATGATTTTTCATATATTTAATTATTTGTTATTTATTATTTTTTGTGATGACCTTTCTTTTTACTATTTTATCACCATATTGACATTATTTGTTAGGTACCAAGATTTTGTAAATTTTGCTAGATTGAAAGACCTCATCGTGAAGGTTAAAGGATCCGCTAATTGGTAATGTATCTTTCGCATTATTTTTTTATTTATTTTACATGAGATATTAGACTCTTCATGAATAGGACAATTCAATGTTTCTATTTAGACATAAATTATCATAAAATATTGAGAGACCGGAATAAAAATTTAGGTTAACTTTAAATCATCGTGAGAGATTTAATAAATAAAAAATGACGGAGACGAGTTCTAAATGATTGATTATGCTTATCTGTGACAGGTCAGGTTGTTTGATAGTTTTTACAATATTCAATAGATACCAGTTTTAATTTGTTTGATCCACTTGGTTTCAGACTTGCTACAACCCTAAGTCATAATAGTCACTCCAAATTTTTTGAGTTTGATGATAGTATGGGCTGATTATAATTATTTGCACTCTATTGATACCTATAATTTGATATATTATATATTTAGTCATAACTATATATTTGATATGAGTAATTATACTTTATTGGTGTTAGTTGATATTTAAAACTTAATACAAAACACTTTGCAAAACATAGGTTAAAAAGTTAAAATCATGTCTTAAAACTATATTTTTCTCACAATTGCATGCAACATTTGTTATTTTACAACATACCTCAAACTTACATATAAATGTTACAGGATAGGTGCTTTGAAGATGAGTAAAGCTTCAAGCAATCTTCTTCATCAATTTGAGATTGCATCCAAATCAGGGTGAGTAAGCTTTTTATTCTAAAAATGAAGACATGATTAATCAATTGCATATCCTAGCTGAGTGCTTGTTGCCTAATTCTGTAATTATAAATAACATATTTGTAATAATATGTACAAACATATATAATAAGAAACAAAATCTCATATAGGAAATAATAGTGGTGATATTTACGATTGTTCATTGGTTTTGTGTTATCAATTTTATCTTCTTTTTCAGATGCATGACTGCCTTAAATGAAGTAAAAGTTGTGTTTGATGAGCTACGCACACATTTGGACTCTCTTATACAGGTACATCTAATATTGAATAGATTTTTTAATGATTTAGAAAAATTACGATACACATTTTTGACATTTTCTATTTTCTTATATATCATAACTTAATTATCTATATAATTTTTGAAATATTTAGAATTTAGGAATGTGTTTAAGTTGGAGGAGATATCTAAATAATTTAAAAATATAGTCCATAATAGTTGTTTCACTTTTAAAAGAAAAAAGGGACTATTGTAGTTATTCATGAATTAAAAAGAGAATACCTTGGTTCTTTTAATAACTAAACAAAAAAGTTAGCTAATATATTCATTAAATGTATATATTTTATATATATATATATATATATATATATATATATATATATATGTAAAAGAAGATAAAAAGAATATAATTAATATTTGTGTGTGTGGGGCGTGTATGTGGTGACAAATTTTATCATAAGATGAACAAGTCTAGTATAAATTAGCACCTATGCATTTTTGCTTTTTCTAAAACACAATAAATAAAAACTCATCTTATTATCTTTGAGTCTTGTTAGAAGTGTCTATAATGCAATATATAATATCTAATTGACTAATATTATATAATTTGATTCATATGCAGCTAGAACTGGAAGTGTTTGCCAAGTAACCAACAATCATCGAAGGCAATGCGGCAAGTAATACAATCTTAGGATAATATTTTCATATATACTCTTGGACTAATTCTCAATTCCGCATTGGCTTTATTTGTTATGTTATACTGTTGTACTTTTATCATGGTAATGTGGTGATTTTTTTTGACATGAGTAATGTGATGATTTTTATTATGGTGAATTTGATTTTGCATGTTAGAAGGATATATTTGTGATGAGCATGCATATGAATTTTTTTTTGGAAATATCTCTAGTATTTTTTTATAATAATTTTGGTATCCGTCAATGGGGGAATAAAAGAGTGTCCACTCATTTTAGTTTTTAATCTCTCATGCACTTGATTGATTCATGATCTCAAATTTATTACTCTATTTTAAAAATCCGAAAGTGTATTAAACGAGATGTAATTTTTTCCGTCTAAATATCAAAAAAAAAAATAGATGAAGATCATGTAGCTTAAACTGAGGAAACAAAAACTGTGACGTTCGGTAATCTTTAAATTTATCTTATATATTTATAATCGATCTCACTTATTTTTATATGAATTCTTTGCATGATTTTTATAAAATATTTTAAAAAATTATAATAAAAAATATAAAATTCAATTCTATACTAGATATATTACCCGGGTATATCCGAGAATTTACCAATTTCCTAGTTATATCCTAAAATATAATTAATTTTTATCAATACTAAATTATGTCAATTCCACCAACCATAAGAAAAAGCTGTGGGTCTTGCTTGTAGCTGGGTTATGGATGTGGAACCATGATGGATATTGTCCCTCCAGTACTCATTCACATCATATTTTCATATATAATATAAATATTATATGAACATTATAAAGAGTATTAATGATAAATATATTATATATTTATAAATTCAAATAATCTCCATCATTTTATTGATTAAATTATTTTATATTATAATATAATATAATTTTAATAAATATACGACTTTTAAAAATAATTTTAATTAAAAAATATTATTATATATATTATAAATTTTCTTAAACGATGGAGTTCACAAATACCTGCAGGGATCGATAAAAGTTTGGGGATCTTCTCAAATTCGGGAATGGGGACAAGGATAACACTCTCCTGTATGCAACACTCCGTCTAATTAAACATCTTCTTTTAGACGACTCGAGCTATGAGGAAATGTGGTTATATTCTCGTTTTGGTAGCATGCATGTCCAATATGAATATTTTGCGAGTATTGAGGACTAATTTTTTAGAATAGATATTTTAAATTTTTTTGGATGGAAGATTTATTCAAAATATTATATTTAACAGGATTAATCTTGTTCTAAAATATTTATCCTTACTTTATTAATATTGCATAATATAACTATTTAAAACAAACAAAGTAAATTAAATCACGCTAGCTAGATTATGCATATATAATTGCTCAATCATGTTGAGTTGGGTTAAAATATTTCTTGAAAATAAGTTTAAACAAATTTTAACTACCAGCCACGTATCTACCTAAGATTATATGTAGAAGGCTCTCACAATAGCTAAATAATGGCGGCAAATCAGTAAGTAAAAATCTACTATTGCAAAAAATAGATTGTTAAGATATAAATGCCAGTTTGGCATTATTGCTCTCAATGTCCTTTAGGGGCCTATGAAACTTGAAAGCAGTGTCAAACGGGACTCCTAGATGAAAATCAATATTATCATGAGTGAGAACTAACGCGTAGAGATGTACTTACAGGCCTTCCCATTGACACTCATTGCATCCAATTCATCATCTGACCACTGTAAGGGCAAATGAGACAAGAAGTAGATATTGTCCATTCTTGTATGTAGCAAGGACCTCAGACACTTGGGGGTTAAGATGGCACAAAAGTAAAGGTGTAGTCCTATAAATGGATCTTGGATGTAATTTATGTGGAGTATGTCTCCATTCAATCAACCTTTCAATTAATAGTCCAGAAACTTATTTGTAATCAAATTCAACAAATTTTATCCGAAATTTGCGTATATTATATATTTGAAAAATAGTTAAAAAATATACTTATAATTAATATACTTTTATTTAATTTTCAATTTCTTAATAATTTAAAAGAATAAGTAATTTTAACTGTTCCTCACAACAGATTAGCGACAAATCCTAATAATCTCTCCTTTGATACGTCCTCGTGTGATGTGACTTACCCTAGACCTATAATGGACATGTGACTATCTAGCTATTTGAAAGACCCCTACTTCATCTCGGTGTCCCATTGGCCTCTTTCTAAGTCCATTCTAGAGCCCATGTGAAATGTTATAGGGCGTTCCTATCTTTGATATCAATTATATTGGACCTCTTAAGCCATAAATAACTTCATAATAATAAAATATGCTCCAATTGATCGCAAAAAATTGAGTGGAACCTTGTCCACGGAATTAAAGGTGGATGTCAACCTAAATAGCAAGACATAGGCGCACATTGTCTAAAAAAAATTTTTGGAAACAAAACACTAAAAGAAAAAAGATTAAAAGCTACCGTCAAAATTTGGTAGCTTTTATCTAAAAGTGACCGTATGTGATCGTTTTTAATTAAAAGGATCGCACAGAGTTGTTAGCTTTGAAGAGGGTCGCTTTTACTGATTTCGGTCGCTTTTATATAAAAGCTACCGCTTTACTTGGTCGCTTTTGTTAAAAATCCAATTCCTTTATATACTTCAAAATTTTGGCCATATTTTGAATTTCCCGCCCTTACAATATAAATTCTACCAATATAGGTGGAATTTGAAAGGCGACCATAATTCTCTTTGGTCGCTTTTATATGGCTATTTCTAAAAAAAAGAATATTTTTGTTGGTACCCCCTATTTAGTGCACAACTCAATAAATCATTCAATCATTTAAATAATCAACCATTCAATTACTGGGGGATGGGTATAAACAAAATACAAATTAATAAACTTAAAAAATGAAGCTTCCATAGATCCATAAATAATTCACGATAATAAATATATAAGATTGCAAAAAGAAATCATCGGAATATCAGAAATCAATCATAGTCCAGTCATCGTCATCGGCATCAAAATCGCCACTCGATAAGAAATCAGTTTCGTACATCGGAATATCAGAATTATTATCCTGCACAAACAAAACATATAGTCACGAACTATATGAATAGTTATATATTACTATGTCTAATATTTGCAAACCTGACATAATTAGTAATTATGTGTTCATAAACACATATATACACAGTGCATAAATACATGTTTTTTTAAAAAACTGGAACCATTACTAAAAATAGGAAGGACTTCTAAAATTAAATGGAACCACCAAATTCACAGCGACAACCTTAGAAAACTGTTTATTTGAAATAATGTTTCTAGATTAATTAAATACTTCAGTCTAAAAACTATGCCCAACAAGGATCCCTTGTTTCCTTGTATTTTATCATCTGTTATTATTGCTACAAGTACATCTACAGCTCACCAAAGAAAAAAAAACTTCTTTAACTACACTACGTAATAATGTCAACATTAATCAGCCTCTATTAAGTACTAGCAGTTGAAGCAAAACTTAAAGAGTACGTGGAAGTCGGAGTACTGAATTCGACAAAATCCAACAAGGAATATACCTACCCACATATCATAAGCAAGCTAATTGAGCTTGTTTGTCTCAGTGTAACTGAGAAAAATGTTAGTGTTCCAAATTTGAACAGTCGGTAGTATGTGCAGAAACACATATACACAGAGAGTAGTAAAAGCATAAACCCCTGCACAAGTAAAAGCAAAATGAGGAGACAATTTTTAAGATTTCAGTCATAAATTCATAATATGCCAACTCCCCAAGTACGAAGCTTCAAAGGATTAATTTTATGTCTAACCAATGATGATATCAGCAGAATGTTGAAATGTTCAAAAAGAAATTGTTAATTAGGAACGAATCTCGTTTTAGGGAGTAGTACTTTCACTGAATTTTCCTTATTAAGTCATGAAAGATAAGCTTGAAATCTTTTAATTATTTTTTCAAATGACTAAAATCAATATATATTAACATCTATAAGAGCAAGTCCAATAGTGATGTTAAAATAGATGTAGCTATTTGTTAGAGAAGGAAACTTCCCAAAATATATATTATGTATTATTCTGTCAATATTAAGTTTCCATGTAGAATCTGTATGTACTGATATATATACAAGGGAATACAGAACTCCGGACAAGGAGATTTACCCCATCTTACATGGTATCAGAGCTAACCCTAGCCTCCAGCCCCTAAATTTTTTTTTTCTCAGCCTAGTTGTGTGTTATTTTTTACCACCGCTGCTTCATCATGAACAAGGACGGTGATTCTTCTACTCCTTCTCCTCCTACTTCTCCTCTTCCTCCCTCACCCAATTTCATCTTGCCCTTGTGTTACAAATATCAAAAATCAAGTTCCATTAACTCTTGATATTGAAAAAGTACAATACTCTTCTTGGACTGAATTATTTAAGTGCACAGCTGGTGCGTACAATGTGCTTGATCATATCGATCCCACAACTCCAAAATCAAAGGACATCGATGACCAATTATGGAAGCGTCTTGATTATATTGTAAAGCAATAAATTTATGGCACCATATCTGAGGATCTTCTTCAAACTATACTAGTACCAGACTCAACGGCACAAGAATGTTGGGATCGCCTCCGTGACATATTTCAAGATAATAAACATACCAGAGCCGTGTATTTGGAGAATAAGTTTGTCAACACCTTTCTTAAAGATTTCCCCAATATATATGCATACTGTCAGCAATTAAAATCTTTGTCAGATCAATTAGCCAATGTTGGAAATAAAGTATCAGACACCAAACTGGTACTCAGGTTGTGTGCGGGTTTAACTCGTGAATATAACATGGTTGCAACGATGATACAACAATCAGATCCCCTTCCCACGTTTAACAAAGCTCGATCAATGTTGTGTCTTGAGGAAACAAGTCGTTCTCAGCAATCCTCCGACTCATCTGCAGGTTCCGTCCTTGTTGCACCATCAGTGCCTTCTGCACAGCAGCCCTCGTCTATGCCTCCACATACTTATGTCCCTAATTCTGTGAATTTTGGTTCTAATGCTCCTATTTATTCACGTGGTGGAGGAAATTATCGCAATCGTGGGAAGAGAACTAACCGAGGGGGACGTGGAGTTTGAAACTTTGGTAGAGGGGGTGGCAGAATTAATTTTCAACAGGAATATGGAACACGCCCCTACGGGCAGCCTCAACAGCAACCTTGGACCTCACCCTTGAATATACAACAACAACCATGGGGTAATTGGGCCAGTCCCCCAGCCCCCTATCCATCAGCCCCTTACCAGCAACAATAACGCCAACCTGCAGGCATCCTTGGTGCTGGACCACGGCCACAACAACAAGCCTACACCTCTGTCCAACCCCAACAGCCCTATGACACACCATCATATCAGCCTACAGACTTGGCACAAGCATTTCAAGCAATGAGTTTCAATCCACCCGATGACACCTGGTATATGGACACTGGTGCATCATCTCATCTCACTAATAATGCAGGTACAATTAAAACTCCTAGTACATCTCGTATTAATTCATCTATTTTGGTTGGTAATGGCTCTTGCATTTCAGTTGTGGCTAAAGGGTCGTCGAATATACCTGTCCCTCTCCCTCCTTTAGCACTCAATAATATTTTATATGCTCCTCAAATAATCAAAAACCTCGTTTCTGTCAGAAAATTCACTAAAGATAATCATGTGTCTATTGAGTTTGACCCTCTTGGTTTTTCTGTGAAGGACCTTCATTCGGGGAGCCACGTCATGAGATGTAATAGTTCTGGGGATCTCTATCCACTCTGTCCATCTTCTTCTACATCTAGCTCCAGTCAAGTTTATTTAGCTGCTATTTCTTCGGATCTTTGGCATAATCGGCTTGGTCATCCGGGTCCCTCTGTTTTACAGTATCTTAGCAAAAATAAGTCTATTCAATGTAACAAAGAGCCTACATCTACATTTTGTTATTCTTGTCAGACAGGAAAACATGTTAGGCTTCCCTTTTTCTCTTCTCAAAATGTAACCTCTGCTCCTTTTGATATCATTCATAGTGATTTGTGGACATCACCAGTTTTAAGTAAAGAAGGGCATCGATATTATTTGTTATTTTTAGATGATTTTAAAAATTATTTATGGTTGTCTCCATTAAAGTACAAGTCTCAAGTGTTTGACACATTCTTGGCTTTTAACGCTTATGTCAAAACTCAGTTTGAGAGATGTATAAAATCATATCAATGTGATAATGGGGGAGAATTTGATAATGGAGCATTTCATGATTTTTGTGCCAAAAATAGGATGAATTTTAGATTTTCTTGTCCACACACTTCCTCTCAAAATGGGAAAGCTGAGAGAATGATCAGAACTATAAATAATCGCACTCGCACTCTTTTGCATCATGCATCCATCCCACCTTCTCTTTGGGTTTATGCCCTGCGAGTGTCATGTTACCTTCATAATATCATTCCATCAAAATTACTTAACAATATCTCCCCATTTCACATTTTATATCGCAGGATCCCATTATATGCTCATCTTAAAGTGTTTGGGTGCTTGTGTTTTCCAAACCTCACATCTACTGCTAAACATAAGCTTTCCCATCGATCTATACCATGTGTCTTTTTGGGGTATCCCACCAATCATAGAGGTTACTTATGTCTTGACTTCACAAACAATAAACTCATTATCTCTCGTCATGTTAAATTTATCGAATCCGAGTTTTCATTTGTCAAAATCCCAACCGTGACTTCTAAATCTTATAATTTTTTGGAGAATAGTGACATTTCACCCTTTATAACTCATCATCTCACTACAAATCATGCTCAAGCAACGGTTGCACCTAGCATACCGAGCGTGATATCTTCAAATGAGGTTAATACATCTTCATCTCCTTCCCTACCTGTGTCCACACCATCTCATCAAGCTACTTCTCAGTTACATAGCCATAATCGTCCTCCTCGTGCGTTTGGCCAAGTATATACTCGTAGAGCTGTCAATACCCTCCCCACTCACAATGTCCAGCCTCTACAAGCTTCTGTTCTTTCACGTATGACTACCAGAAGTCAACACGGTATTTTCAAGACCAAGCATCAATTTAACCTTAATAGCATCACTACCTTTGTTCCTAGTCATGTGCCTCGTTCTCACATTCAGGCCCTTAAAGACCCCAACTGGATTGCGGCCATGAAAGATGAATTGGTACCTCGTCCACCCGGGGCATATGTGATTAATTCTTTGTGGCTGTTTCGTAATAAATTTGATAAGCATGGTAATTTTGAACGTCACAAGGCACGACTTGTAGTCAACGGTAAAAATCAACTAGTTGGTATTGATTGTTTTGAGACATTTAGTCCAGTGGTGAAGCCTGCAACAATTCGTACAGTGCTTAGTCTTGCTGTTTCACAATCTTGGCCTATACATCAACTAGATGTCAAAAATGCTTTCTTGCACGGCGATCTTAATGAAACAGTATATATGCATCAGCCTCCGGGATTTGTTGATCCGAGGTTTCCAGATCATGTGTGTCTTCTTCAGAAATCCATATATGGATTGCGACAGGCTCCGAGGGATTGGTATCATCGCTTGGCTACATTCTTAAGGAAATTAGGATTTGTAAACAGTATTCAGGACAATTCTTTGTTTATTTATAAACGAGACAATCAGCTGGCTTATTTATTACTGTACGTTGATGACATTGTGCTCACAACTTCTACTGATCTCCTTCGTTCTTCTATCATATCTAGCCTAAAAGCTGAGTTTCCCATGACAGATTTGGGGCCTTTGACTTATTTTCTCGGAATTGAAGTGCAACGCCATAGCAAAGGACTGTTTTTAAGCCAAGAAAAATATGCTGAAGCTATTATTGAAAAGGCAGGAATGGCTAATTGTAATCTGGTTTCCATTCCGGTCGATACAAAACCAAAATTAAGTGCTAATAAAGGGGAGCTAGCAGAGGATCCCACATTGTATCGTAGCCTGGCTGGTGCACTTCAGTACTTAACATTTACACGCCCTGACATTAGCTATGCAGTCCAGCAGGTTTGCCTATATATGCATGCCCCTCGCCAACCGCATTTTAATGCTCTTAAGCGCATTATAAGGTACATACAAGGTACTATACTACCTATGGTGTTCATTTGTATTCAACACCAGTGTCAAGTTTGATAGCTTACACTGACGCAGATTGGGGAGGATGTCCTGACACCCGTCGATCTACTTCTGGGTACTGTGTTTTTCTGGGTGATAATTTGGTCTCCTGGTGTTCTAAGCGACAAGCTGTTCTCTCTCGTTCTAGTGCTGAGGCAGAATGTAGAGGTGTTTCCAACGTCGTGGCAGAATCTTGTTGGATTAGAAATCTTTTACTCGAATTACATTGTCCAATTTGTAAAGCTACCGTTGTATATTGTGACAATATCAATGTTGTATATTTATCAAGCAACCCTGTTCAACATCAACGGACAAAACATGTGGAGATGGATATACAGTTTGTCCGTGAACAGGTTGCCTTAGGCCGTGTTCGAGTTCTTCATGTTCCCTCTTCCTACCAGTACGCTGATGTCTTCACAAAGGGTCTTCCTCGGCATCTATTCCTTGATTTCAGATCCAGTCTGAGCGTTCATCCTCCTCCCGCTCTGACTGCGGGGGTGTGTTAGAGAAGGAAACTTCCCAAAATATATATTATGTATTATTATGTCAATATTCTGTCAATATTAAGTTTCCATGTAGAATTTGTATGTACTGATATATATACAAGGGAATACTGAACTCCGGATAAGGAGATTTACCCCATCTTACACTATTGTTATAATTTGAAACCAAAAAGTGGTTTTTGGTGCTAAAATAGAATTTATGGTCCAATGGTAAATGCAAAATAGAACCAAATATATCCAAATAAAGTTATATTCTAATCACATAATCTTAAAGTACATAACTATATTTGTCACTGTTACTTTATTAATGCATTTTGTCACTTGCATGCTTATGTGGCAATTATAGCATCATCTATACTTGTTTCTATATTTAGCACCAAGTATAGCATTTTGCTATTTTACATTCAAGTTTAGCATCTCATTGGAGTTGAGTTTTTTGCTTAAGTGTTATATTATAGCAATAGCACCACCATTGGACTTGCTCTAAGGTTAAATCATCAAAAAACCTTTTTCAAATAATTATTTTATTAATTGAAAATGAATCTCATTCATTTTTTTTATAGTCATTTAAGATAAATTTAATATTTTTAAACTATTTTTTCACATGACCAAAATTAATATATCTTAACATCATACGGTTGGGTCAATGAAAAAATTATTTCAAAATTTTATTTTGTTATTCGAGAACGAATATCGTTTTATGATTTAGTACTTTCCAAATCCATATTAAGTCATGCAAGATAAGTTTGAAATCTTTCAGTTATATTTTTACACGAATAAAATCAAGATATATTATAAGGTTGGATCATCAAAAAATCTTTTTCAAAAAATAATATTATAAATCAAAAACTTCGGGTGATGATGAACTCACTAAATGTAAAATTATACTAAGTAAAAATTCACAAAAATTAAATATATTATATCTAATTAATAAGAAAGTGAAGAATTGGATAGCGTAAATATTGTGCAACCTTCGGTGAATTCGATATCATAAATCTTTGCAGTTACATTTGGTTCTGAACAAAAAAACAGTAATAAATAAGAAATGTTCTGAACAAAAGCGACCGCACTTCAAAGGGGATCGTTTTTATATTCCACCGAGGCCGGTCGCTTTTGAATTAACATTTTTCAGCTCCCTTGGCCGGAATCTTCCCGCCTTTACTCAGAAAAATAAAAGCGGCCGCAGAAAACTTTTGTTCGCTTTTGTATATAAAAGCGACCAAATAAAAGTTACCACATACAAAAGCTTCCAATTAAAAGCGACCGTTGTTAAAAGCCACCAATAACAGTCGCTTTTATTACAAAAGCGACCAAATAAAAGCTATACCACATACAAAAGCTACCAATCAAAAGCGGCCGTTAGCAGTCACTTTTAATATTACTCAGTCGATTAAAGTCTATACTCATGCTAAAACTGACCGAATGCGGTGGCTTTTATTCATGGTGGCTTTTATTTGGTCGCTTTTAATCAATTTTCTTTTAGTGAAAACTTTGGATGTGAAAAATTAGTCAGACAGGTTTAACCTAATACTTCAGTCTGAAAGTAAGCATATATAATCATCATATATACAAGAAAAATATGAAATGATAAGAGTAGCTAAATCATCCCGAAACAGGAGGATGTATCACCTATCGCTAATTGTATGAAAGCTGAGCTTCGATCCTAGCTAGTACACCTGAAAACATGCCACAGCAGAACAGCTCCATCTAAGCCTTCTTTCCTCGTCTCTTTTTACCTGCTTTCCTTGACTTGATTCCCTCTTGTCCCGAAGAATGATATTTTCAAAGCTTTTGACATTATAAGTAGGCAAGTATCAGTAATTATTCTTATTTCTTCTACTTAATTGTTGAGAAGAAATCAGCATAATGTGTCACAGTAACTGATCAGTAAGAGGGCTAATTAATTAATACAACAATTACAACTTACTTCTTCTCTTTGTTGGTGATGTTGTAACATAATGATTGCAACAGCGCAATTGCTTGATATGATATTTGAAAATTAATTATTGCAACTCCTCAATGCTGCTAATGTTCTCCAAGTTACAGTGGATCCATATAATATTCGATATTCATCTAATATTTCAACAGTAAGGATGAAACTTATATGAGAGGCAACATTACCAAATGACCAGTTATTATCAATGAAGGGAAAAAATTATCCACAGTCGAAGCATATGGAAACAATAATATGGTGTTAACGTGTTGATATATAAGGTTCTGTGGCAAAAATTGTTATTTACAGCGCATATATAGCATATATTGGTCACCTGCAAATTATCCCAATTTAATGCTGATCACAAAACCTAGGATTGTAGCTATTCCTGGTCAATCTCTTTCGGGATTGGATAAATAAGCTGAATCAACAATGTCCTATACGCAAAGTTTCAATTGAATCACCCGTCCAAAAAAGCTTTCAGTCAAATACTAAAACAATGCAAAACTTTTATATAGGTTTTCCTTAACTACTCATTATTAAACAAGAACGAACTTGAAGATGGGAAAACGTGACAACTCAACTATACCAAGTACCTAATACCATATATTTTCTAAAGAGTGTCCCCACAAATCGTCTAAGGTCTCCAAATAAGGCATATTATGTCATAGCAGTTTTTAATATGAGAAAAAAATCTACACACACATTGTTATTAAAGCAAAAGAATGTGTAAAAAAATTCTACCGAGTATTTATATATATGATATTGTCACATAAAAAAAAGAACACTCTAGTTACCCAAAGACAACTGTTTACCGTGCTTGCATTAAATATCTGTGATATGACAGTGTGTTGTTTATTTGGTATCTTCTTCTTTTTTTGTTGAAAGACTCCTAAAGGTACCCTCAATTATAAAATATTTGGAGAGCAAGACCTACATTTCCAAGTAGTGACTATACATTTCCGGTGCTAGACCTATTTTATGGATAACATAATGATTGCAACAGCGCAATTGCTTGATATGATATTTGAAAATTAATTATTGCAACTCCTCAATGCTGCTAATGTTCTCCAAGTTAAGTTACACTGGATCCATATAATATTCGCAATTCATCTAAAATATCAACAGTAAGGATGAAACTTATATGAGAGGCAACATTACCAAATGACCAGTTATTATCAATGAAGGGAAAAAATTATCCATAGTCGAAGCATATGGAAACAATAATATGGTGTTAACGTGTTGATATATAAGGTTCTGTGGCAAAAATTGTTATTTACAGCATATATAGCATATATTGGTCACCTGCAAAATATCCCAATTTAATGCTGATCACAAAACCTAGGATTGTAGCTATTCCTGGTCAATCTCTTTCGGATTGGAAAAATAAGCTGAATACCATAGGAGTATTTATATATATGATATTGTCACATGAAATATGAACACTCTAGTTACCCAAAGACAACTGTTTACCGTGCTTGCATTAAATATCTGTGATATGACAGTGTGTTGTTTATTTGGTATCTTCTTCTTTTTTTGTTGAAAGACTCCTAAAGGTACCCACAATTATAAAATATTTGGAGAGCATGACCAACATTTCCAAGCAGTGACTATACATTTCCGGTGCTAGACCTATTTTATGGATAAAATAAATTAAACAAGTGAATTATGATTAAACTTTAAAGAGGTTCAATACTTACTAGATTAGTACTATTCATAAAATATTCATATACAAGGCCGTTCAATAATTGCTTTTGAACAAATATATTAAATAATCTTCATCACATAGCAAGTTCCATAGTTATTAGATTCGTACTTTTCATAAAAGATTTATATATGGCATTCAATAATTACTTCCAAACAAATATATTAAATAAACTTCATCACCGAGCCAAAATACGGAAATGTAATTCTAGTCTTCTATGCCGCCAACTCGAACTAAAGGTCAAATGAAAATGAGGTTCTATTTTAACTACCATTTCATAATTATGTCTAATCAGTGACTAAAAATCTAACTTCACTATAATAATGTTTTTATTAAAGGACGCTTGCTCCACTTATTTCATTTTCTTTCTTGTTTATCTCTGTAAAATGACGACATGTGTATTACTATTAAATAATCCCTCCTACAATTTGTTAGATGTTGCTATCATGATCTTATTTACAACATTTAGCATTTTTTTCCGAACATGTAACCTAACATTTTCACAAACTACAGCGACTCTTCAAAATCGGAGTTTAGGTTAGATAATTATATTTTCATGCATGGTCGTAAAAAACATGTTCTACATATTCTTTTAGAGTAATTTACACTTTGCACCCCAGAAATTTAATCGCTTTTGCGATTTGGTCTCAAACAATATTTCTTTTCAATATGCACCCAAATGTTTAAAAAGCGCTTTGATATGCACCCTTTTGACCATCTGCTGTCTGGTTGACCGTTAAAGTTAACATGAGCGGGGTTAAAACAGTAATTAACCTGATAAAAATAACACAAACAGACAAAACTAAATTAATTTTAACTGAAATCAATACAAACAATACTCTATCATCGCAAACCCTCTTCCCCCCCCCCCCCCCCCCCCAAAATCTCCCCGATTTAAGGAGAAAATAAATCATGAGTACAGATCCGCGTTTAAAGATTTTCAGTTGCGGTATGATCACAAGCTTGATTACAGGATGAAGTTGTGTTTGCTTTGTTTTTCTGCAATTCGGGAGCATGAGGTGATTAAAAAGAGGCTTATGGTTTACTGGTGGATTGGGGAAGGTTTTATATTTCCGAACAAGTTGGAGAAGTCCGAAACACCAGGAGACAAGAAACGAGATTTGGAGCAACTTGGAGCTAAAGTCTTTGATGATCTTTTAAAACAGCAATTCTTATATTCTGCTGATGGCAAGCATAGCCAGGAAGTTGATAATTGTAAAATGTTGCCTTTTGTGTGCTGGGCTGTTATATATATATGGCGCACAGACCTAAGTTTTTTGAGTTTGATCAAGATGGGAGCCCAACAGAAGACTATACTTCTTGTTTCTCCGCGTGTTTATCTGGCAACCGATTAAGTACTGAGAAGGCTCCTGATCTTGAGAAATTCATATGTTGTTAAATGTTAATGAAGCTATTCTTGAAATTTGTGGGCGGGACGGAAGAAGGTTTTCTGAGTGATGTTTGTGTTGATTTGATTAAAATTAATTGTTTTATTTGTTTGTGTTATTTTTATTAGGTTAATTACTGTTTTAACCCCGCTGCCGTTAATTTTAATGGTCAACTAGATGGCGTATTGAAATTAAATATTATTTGAGACCAAATAGAAAAGGCGTTTAAAGTTCTGGTGCAAAGTGTAAATTACTCATTCTTTTATAACACATTCAATCGGCATCCAAATTTCCTAAACACATGTGCCAACACATTATATAAAAATATTATGTTCATCCTAAATCGTCATATCTACTTCAATTTAATTATACTTTGTTTAAGTAGAATGTTTTCCCAACCCGCTCTTACAAATTATACTTTGTTAAAGTAGAATGGTTTTTAAAAATATATATTGATAACATAGCTTACTAGATATATATTTCTTGTACAAATTAATGATAAAACAAACATCATCAAGCGTATGTCGAATTTCTTACCGACAAACATTACTTGAACACTCTTGGGAGTAATCAAGACCAAATTATAACCACCCAAACTCTAAAATTTATCAACATCTTAGGAAAAAAATTATCTTTGGAACTATTTTAAACTAATAGTATGAAAATCTATTAACAAGCTTGAAGAACAATGCCAAAAAGAACAATGTCAGCTGCATAACTAGGAAAACGACAACAATAAATGCTAAATGTTCAACTGGCTCAAATATTAATCAGACCACCACATGGCACATACACAAAAGACTTCAGTGACATCATATATTCAATGTGCAAGACATAGGCACATTGTCTAAGAAATATTTTTGAAACAAAAACAGTTCCAATGTAAAAAATCAATCAAATGGGTTTAAACTAATACTCTGAGTCTGGAAGGAAGCATTATCATCATATGAGAGCAATCTGAAACAAAAAGAGTAGATAAATCATCCCGATAAAATAGTGAAACACGGAAAGGTGCATCACCTATTGCTAATTGTATAAAAACTGAAGCTTTCATCTAAGCTAGCTAGTACACCATACAACATGCCACAGCCGATCAGCTTCATTTAAGCCTTCTTCCTTCTTCTCCTTTTACCAGCTTTCTTCGGCTTGATTCCCTCTTGGCCGGAAGAATGATCTTTTAAAAATCTATGACACTTAAGTAGGCAAGTATTATTAATTCTTCTTATTCTACTACTTAATTGTTGAGAAGAAATAAGCATAATATGTCAGAGTACCACGGCAAATTAATACAAAAATTACAACTTACTTCTGTCTCTTTGCATGCAGCTTGATGCTAGTAACCATGTCCATAGTCCTCTGCAGGTGCTCTATTGTTCGTGAGTGCAAGTCAAGGCCATCAACACTATCACAGATTCACAATTAACTTCGCAAATCCGGCACCATACCATACTATTAGTCATTCTGTGTCTGAACCTATCTATGGACTCCACGTTCCACACTGAGAATTCCCAAAAATTAAAAGAATGGTCAACATGTTATTAAGAAGAACCATGAACTCTAGTACACACTCAAATTAATTCTTCATGAAAAATTAACTCAGACCGGAGCTTCCCAGTAGGATAAACATGCACTTAAGCACATATATTTGCACAAAAAAACATCACTTAGTACTTCATAGAAACCACCAGGTCGTGGAATTTCATTATGATAAAAGCTGCCCCTAAACCCGGGCTCACCAAGACCCGAATTTCCTCATCTCCTTTTACCAGCTTTCCTTGACTTGATTCCCTCTTGGCCGGAGAATATATGGGTAGAGTACTTATATATATATTATAACCAAAGACCCCTGAAGATAATCATGCTTTCATTAACTGCATTCAGGATATGACAGTGTGTTGTTTGTTAACCTAAACAAATTGATGAATATTAGCACTTAAACCATTCATATCTTCTCTTCTTCTTCTTTTTAAAAGATTTCTAAAAGTAACCTCAATTCTAAATTTTTTTCAGCAAGATATATAGGTGAGGAACTCTTTTAAAGTTGTCATATGTTATCCTTTTCTTTCATATTACCAAGTAGCGACTATATATATAGCATTTCCGATGCTAGACCTACTTTGTGGTTAAAATAAATTACAGAGGTGAACATTGATTAAAGTATAAGGGTTCAATAGTTATTATATTAGTACAATTCATAAAACATTAAAAATATAAGGTCGTTCAATAATTACTTCCGACCAAATATATATTAAATAAACTTCATTAGGTTCAATAGTTATTAGATTAGTATTATTCATAAAATAATTATATGTAAGGTCGTCAATAATTGTTTCCAAATAAGAGCCAAAATGTGGTAATGCAATTCTAGTCTTCCATGTCGATGCCAACTAAAGGTCAAATGAAAATGTGGTTCCATTTTAGCTACCAATTAATTATGTGTGACTGGTGGCTAAAAATCTAACTTCGCTAGAATAATGTTTTTGTTAAAAGACGCTTGCTCTGCTTATTCCTTTTTATTTCTTGTTTGTAAAATGACGACTTGTGTACCCTTATAAAAATATCCCTCAGTACAGTTTGCTACATGTAGCTTCCAAATATGTAACCTAAGAATTCCTTAACTATATTACTAAGTATGATCCTAATAAACAGGCTCTATAGATTCTTTTATAACAAATTAAATCCAAGATAAGGTTTTCTATTTCGGATGAGAATATTAGTATTTATTACATACTAGTTCATCCTCATGCATCTAATCCGATTCCAAATCTGCTAAAGGCGTCTGCTAACACATAAATGAAAGCACTATGTTCCTCCTAAAACATCATATCTACTTCAAATTATACTTTGTTAAGGTAAAAAAAAAAATTACCCGTTGTTTCAAAATTATACTATTTTAAAGGAGAATGCTTTATTATAGTTATATTTTGTGAGATTATACTTTGTTAAAGTTGATTACTAGATATATATTTCATGTACGTACGAATTAATGATAAAACAAATATCATGAAGGGTGCATGTGTCCAATTTATTACAGACAAATATTACTTGATCTCGAGAGTAATTTACCATGATGGATTTATAAACACCCGAACACTAAAATTTATCGACATATTAGAAAAGGATTTTTCAACTTTGGAACTATTTTAAACTTATAGTACAGAAATCAAAGAACGAGCTTGAAGAACAATGCCAACTGCATAATTAGGAAAACGACAACAATAATCGCTAAAATGTTTAAATGGCTCAAAAATTAATCCGACACATAGGCACATTTTTTCACAAATATTCTTAAAACAAAAATAGTCCCAATGTGAAAAATCAGTCAAACGGGTTTAAACTAATACTGTGAGTCTGGAGTAAGCATAATCATCATATGAGAGCAATCTGGAACATAAAGAGTAGCTAAATCATCCCCTATAAAATATAGTGAAACACGAAAGGGTGTATCACCTATTGCTAATTGTATAAAAATTGAAGCTTTGATCTAAGCTAGTACACCATACAAAATATGGCACAGCAGATCAGCTCCATTTAAGCCTTCTTCCTTCGTCTCCTTTTACCAGCTTTCTTCGGCTTGATTCCCTCTTGGCCGGAAGAATGATCTTTTAAAAATCTATGACATTTAAGTAGGCAAGTATCATTAATTCTTCTTATTCTACTACTTAATTGTTGAGAAGAAATCAGTATAATATGTCAGAGTACCACCGCAAATTAATACAAAAATTACAACTTACTTCTGTCTCCTTGCATGCAGCTTGATGCTGGTAACCATGTCCATAGTCCTCTGCAGGTGCTCTGCTGTTCGTGAGTGCAAGTCAAGGCCATCCACGCTATCACAGATTCACAACTAACTTCTCAAATCCGGCACCATACCATACTATTAGGCATTCTATGTCTGAACCTATCTATGGACTCCACGTTCCCCTTAGAAGTCCCAAAAATTAAAAGAATGGTCAACATGTTATTAAGAAGAACCGTGAACACTAGTACACACTCAAATTAATTCTTCATGAAAAATTAACTCAGACCAGAGCTTCCCAATAGGATAAACAGGAACTTAAGCACATATATTTGCACAAAAAATATCACTTACTTCATAGAAACCACCAGGTCGTGGAATTTCATTATGATAAAAGCTGCCCCTAAACCCAGGCTCAGCAAGACTCATCTCTTTTTACCAGCTTTCCTTGACTGGATTTCCTTTTGGCCGGAGAATGTGTAGAGTACTTATATATATATCATAACCAAAGACCATTGATAATCATGCTTTCAATAACTGCATTCGGGATATGACGGTGCGTTGTTTATTAGGTATAACAAATTGAATAGCACTTAAACCATTCATATCTTCTCTTATTCTTCTTTTTAAAGATTTCTAAAAGTAACCTCAATTCTAAATTATTTGTGCAGCAAGATAGGTGAGAAACTCTTTTAAAATTGTCATATGTTATCCTTTTCTTTCATATTACCATGTAGCGACTATAGCATTTCCAATGCTAGACCTACTTTGTGGTTAAAACTAAATTACATAGGTGAATATTGATTAAAGTATAAGGGTTCGATAGTTATTAGATTAGTACAATTCATAAAACATTAATATATACGGTCGTTCAATTATTACTTCCAACCAAATATATATTAAATAAACTTCATTAGGTTCAATATATAGTTATTAGGTTAGTACTATTCATAGAAGATTCGTATGTAAGGTCGTCAATAATTGTTTCCAAATAAGAGCCAAAATATGATAATGCAATTCTCGTCTTCCATGTCAATGCCAACTAAATGTCAAATGAAAATATGGTTCTGTTTTAGCTACCAATTAATAATTATGTGTGACTGGTGGCTAAAAATCTAACTTCGCTAGAATAATGTTTTTGTTAAAAGACATTTGCTCCGCTTAATTCTTTTTATTTCTTGTCTGTAATATGACGACTTGTGTACCCTTATAAAAATATCCCTCAGTACAGTTTGTTACATGCATGTAGCTTCCTTGATCTTATGTACAGCGGTCAACATTGTTTTCCAAATATGTAACCTAAGAATTCCACAAACTACAATGGTTCTTCAAAATTGAAGTTTACACATCACTTGATTATATTACGAAGTATGATCCTAATAAACACACTCTATAGGTTCTATTATAACAAATTAAATCCAAGATAAGGTTTTCTATTTCAGATGAGAATATTAGTATTTATTACATACTACTTCATTCTCATGCATCTAATCCGATTCCAAATCTGCTAAACACGTCTGCTAACACATATATGAAAGCACTATGTTCATCCTAAATTAAGCATCATATCTACTTCAAATTATACTTTGTTAAGGTAAAAACAATAAAAAAAATTACCGGTTGTTTCAAAATTATACCATGTTAAAGTAGAATGCTTTATTAAAGCTATATTTTGTGAGATTATACTTTGTTAAAGTCGATTGCTAGATATATATTTCATATACGAATTAATGATAAAACAAATATCATGAAGGGTGCATGTGTCCAATTTATCACAGACAAATATTACTTGAACAATAATCTCGAGAGTACTTTACCATGATGGATTTATAAACACCCAAACACTAAAATTTATCGACATAGCCAACTGCATAATTTGGAAAACGACAACAATAATCACTAAAATGTTCAAATGGCTCAAAAATTAATCCGACACATAGGCACATTGTCAAACAAATATTTTTGAAACAAAAATAGTCCCAATGTGAAAAATCAGTCAAACGGGATTAAACTAATACTCTGAGTCTGGAGTAAGCAAAATCATCACATGAGAGCAATCTGAAACATAAAGAGTAGCTAAATCTTCCCCATAAAATATAGTGAAACACGGAAGGGTGTGTCACCTATTGCTAATTGTATAAAAACTGAAGTTTTGATCTAAGTTAGTACACCATACAACATGCCACAGAAGATCAGCTCCATCTAAGCCTTCTTCTTCTCCTTTTACCAGCTTTCTTCGGCTTGATTCTCTCTTGGCCGGAAGAATGATCTATTAAAAATCTATGACATTTAAGTAGGCAAGTATCACTAATTCTTCTTATTTCTTCAACTCAATTGTTGAGAATTCATGTGTGTCTCTAGTAGTATATCTCTCGATCATATTCCTATTTGCATAGAATCAATTCATGCTATCGGACGATTACACAAATCAATGGTATAAGAATTAAACATACAATCAAATTACTGTGAAAATATGTCAATATCATACTACAAACATGACTTCCCCTTAAGCCCTGGAACACACTACTCAATACGAATTAAATATTAACTAAAACAACTAAGATAATAAAGAGACATAATTAAACTCACAAGAAAGTAGAGAACAAATTTTTTAACCTTATTTTTGTCTTCCACGAAAAGCTTTGGTCTATCTCTGTAGGTTTCTCTCTAACTCTAATTCTAATCTAATACTATACCACAATAATATCTCTACCTATATCTCATAATAAAACTATTTTAATGTTTTTACTAAGATACAAAAAAACTCCAAAACAAAGTATGATTCTGTGTGAAATATTAGTGGCTGAATTTGGACCTTGGCTTACTGGTTTTTTCAGTTGGAACTTTTTCTTCTTGGACCCCTTCGGAATTATAGAAAATTTAATAAGTTTTGTATGGGTTATAAGAACTCCAAATCTGACATTAATTTAGAAATCAAGATACGGCCCAAACAGTATAAAAATCGGGTAAGCCCAATAAATCCGAATTTCCATATAATTTAACTCAGAAACAGCTATTTATTTTCAAATCTTTCTCAACTTGCAATTCTTTATTTCTTACAATAAAAAGTGAAGATATATTAAATAAAAATCCAAGTCAATGCAAAATATGATTAAATATGGAAATAAAATCATATAGAATATATATAAAAATATATTTTATTAAGAGTAAAATTTTTCTCTAAAGAATCCACACATAAGATCGTCTCAAACCCTGATGAGGGTAACTCACCCGAATCCAGGATTCAGACACGTGACAATTCTTCATACCATCTTGGAGAGCCTTAATAATCATCGTAATTACTTCAAATCAACGTACAAGGACAACAGACATAATATAGGATTAAAGACTTTAGATCACGGATAGACACCGGATGCCTAGGAAATATATTCGGAGAAGGATGATCTTTATATCCGAAAAGGTTATCCTCGTATCCCGGGAGGGATTGGCGCGCCTTGTATCTTGAGCATCTTCAATGGGGTTCTTAAATAATTTTTCAAAATATAATATAATATATGGCTCCTAGTGAGTTAAGATATTGAAAAAGATGACAACTCCAATACTCCTATTTGTACTTGTTCCTTATTCATATTTTATTCATTTAAATGAGAGAGAAAAGTAAAAAAGTGAGAAATGTTGGAGGTAAAGTTGGTGGGAAAGTAATATTATATTCATAAAGTTAAGAGTTACTGGATGCTCTTTAAAAGAGAGGAGAGATAATGAACTCTTAAATTTTTAAAGAATTCCTAGGAGCTTATCGGAGCTCTAATTTTGTCTTTGCTCTTTAAATTTGAAATTAAGAATTTGTTTAAAGAGTCCGTTGGAGATGCAATTAAATACGAAGTCTCATGTCCAGCTCTATCCTGCCAACAGCTGGTTCAATATTATAAGGGTACGCCCCTTCTTTTATAACAAGGAAAGACGTGCCTCCTCATCACGATCATAGAAAAAGTTTGCCCAGAACTCATCTATCCGGGCCAGCCATGCATGTAACTAGCTCGACAGGACCTAGCCAAATTAACCCATAATAAATGTTTTGATGTCAATGATTAGTTTATTAAGTTTATAAGACTTAAAGTGAAAAAAATTTTTAATTTATGTGTTCTAGGTAAGTTTTGTCGATATCTACAACTTATTAGATATAAGAATTATTAAAATAATAGTTAAATATTATAAGCTACCGTTTAAATTGTTTCAATATATTTTTATAAATCAAAATTCGAAAAGGAAATCACTAAAAAAAGATTATTTTTCAAATTCTTGAATTCTGATCACTTATATAACTTCTTTATGTACAAAGAAGTTGATTTTTATTTATAAATTAGAAGCGGGCAAAAAAGTTTAGCGGCCAATAGTCTAAAAATTAAATCCAATATATTGAATTACAAACAGAAAAAATTTAAAAAATTATCATCCTGAAGATTGGCATAATAAGGTAAACTATTACTGGCTAGGTGACATTTATCCAACTTAATCGCGAAAATAATATTTGAAAAAATCAAATGCACCAGCACTGTTATTTCTTGACCCTGTTGACGGAGAATTTAGACCTGGAACTTGCAGAGTTGGCTCCATCTGCCTGCTAGATCTTCCCTGAGAATTTTGATTGCTAGCAACCTGCAACATAATAATATTAATTTAGCCTTCATCATCCCTCAGCTAAAATAATAATTTAGACTTCACCCATGTGTAGCATTTTTTACATTTTGTAAGACTGTATTCATACCCCTGAAACCAGCAATGAGGACTGCGCAGAAGCTTGATGCTGCTGGTGGCTGTGGCACAATAAGCAAGATTATTACAAAAGCCATTTAAAGAATAGTTAAGAAAAAAAAAACAGAAAAATTCATATTTCAGATTACTTGTTTATAAGTTAATTATATACCTGGTACTGGATACATTAGGCATTGAGTTTTCGAATTTATGGTCTGTCTATTCCTGGAGTTGGCACAAATACAGGACTCGGTTCCATTACGGAATCCTTTCCCTTGCAATGAGAAGTATTGCCAACTACTTGCTGGCTCATGTTGCTGACAGATGTAAACCTGGGGGAGATGTTTTGTAGCATGGTCCCTGCAGTCATTCCTTCAGAGAATCCAGGAGTTGGCGGTAGAAAGGACGTATCCAGTGTCGAGGCATCCCTCGAAATATCCTAGGATTTTTCTTGAGTTAATACAGTAGATCCATTAATCAGAAAACTAATTTATTCGGATAAGTTGAGGATTTTACCTCGCATCCTGGGATGCTGGAATAGATGGAGAAGTACTTGTTCCAAAACACTTCCCACCATTCAGCTAGAAAGCCTTGAGGAGCATCGATCACTTAAAAAAATCAAATAAATATTTCACAAAATCATAATTTATCAAATTTCAGTACTGCATGCCTTAGCAGGACTAAAAAAATAGTTAAGAAATTACATGAAATGTTGGATGGATGGGTGACTATAAATTATTGAAAAATTAATATACTGACCTGGGTTGAGCTCAAGATTTGCCTCTCTTCTGCAAATATCTTAGCAGCCTCATGCATGTTATTTTTTCTCATATGATCGTGGATGTACAGCATCAGCCTGAAAATTCAAAAATCATCAACTCTAAAAGGAAGTAATGTAGAAAAAGCAGCCTATGTGGAAAAGAATCACTACAGATAGAGAATAGCTGACATTCTTTGAGTATCTTCCTCCCCAAAATCCATTTCCCCTGAATAGCAGGTACGCGCAAACTAGCCCGGACACCAGTTTATCAAATAAAAAAAAACAATGTGAGATGAAACAATGTGCCACACTGTATTTATACTTGGAAAGGAGACAAAGATTTATGTACGGACCACGAAAAAAAATAATGAAAAGTGTGATGTTAAGGGAAACTGATATATAGTAGTGAGCATATAGTGTACAAAACGTGAACACTAATCATGCAATTGCAAAGCAAAATGTTTTACTTTCTTGAAACTGAAGAATTACATAAGAATAAACTTTAGTGACGCTATAAAGCTATAATAATTCGATTATTATCATTGTTTGCAATGATATTTTTTTGGCCTTACATGCATGAAAGCCATAATTGACTAGCATTTACATGTGAATAGCTAAAGGCTATTACTCACATTTTTAAGTTTTTTTGTAGTACTTGAACCCCAACATTCGGACAACTCAGACTGAAGATTTTAACCGAAATATAATAAAAATTGCCAGCACTTTAGGCACGTTTATTTCGAGTATAGAGTATGACCAATGTGATCATATATCAAATGTATAGTGTTTGATCAATTATTCTAGTGAATATAAGAAAATTAGTCGGCTTACCTTACAGTTCCCCTTGATTTGTGCTGTATGTTTCTCCTCTCGAATTAGACAGCAGGTCTATGACAAATATTGGTAGTATTTATACAAAAATTGTCAAAACATACTTCTAACCTGAGTAAATATATTTTGTAGCATTAACAATGACATTAGTCACATCTATTGGAAAAGAAGTGTCTATTGGCATTAGATTTGTCCATTTACATTAGACACATCTATTGGGATAAGATGTGTCTATTGCCATTAGACAAATTTATTTGGATTAAGATGTGTCTATTATCAAAATACACATCTATTGACATCATATATATATATATATATATATAGATGTTGCATTGATCATTTCAAAGTGTAGGTTCATTTGAAATACACAACGATATACATTCTCTTTTCTTGCAAAATTTCTGACTTTATCTGATTGAATTATTTGATGAACCACAAATAACTTCAATCTGAAAGTGTTCACACCTTCAGAAAAATCCAAGTTACCACCATAAATACAATAAAATATTCCAGCCTATTAGTCTTTATATGGTAAATGTTTTGACACTCACAAACGGTTAAATTTGATCATAAAAATTAAAATATTTACAAATTCAGGCAAGTCACAATCTGCATGAACATCGTTAAACCTTTACTACTATCCCTCAATCTACATCACTAAGTTCTGAAAGCAATATTACATAATTTTTTTCGTCTATTTGATAACCATCTGATCGGCACAAGAACATTGTAGCTTTTGGACAAAAACAAGAAATACACACTTCTTCAAATATAAGTTCAACCAGAATGTCACTTGAAAACCTGCAGGACCTTGATTTACCCAAGTACAAACAAACATTTGGACTTAGAATCGAAGTCGTGTTAAAGTGTCCATGTACCTTAACTTAGTTCCCCATATAGGGAGGACCTCGCAGTTTATTCTCTCGTTGTAGTTGCCATTCTCTTTCTTGTAGATACTGTAGAAGTGGTGGCTTCTCTACTCCCAAGTCTGTCCCGGTAACACATCCATAGGAGATCGGCCTTTGGTAGCCATGAAACAGCTTGTCCCTTCTTTGTTCCTCTACTCCGTAGAGAGGCAAATTTGTGTTCAAATGCGGGTTATCCAAATAAACCATGGGGCTGGAAGGCAAAGGATTGCCCCACCTGTCGAAAAAATCAAACCTGGAAGCATCATGACTGTAGAAGTGTCCAAAGTCTCCTGGTGCATTTACTTGAACTGGCCATATGCGATCATTAGCTTGTTCAACAATATGATTGTTCCTGTACTGGTAGAGCCATTCGGATGAGCTCATTCCAAGAAGTGGTGGATAGCCATCTATAAAATTTGCAAGCCGTGGGCTAAATGGTCCATGAGTTGGAGACAGCCATGTCATTGCGGCACCGATGACATGACACTTCCGTGACAGTGTGATTGGTCACGGCGTATCCTTCTGTTAGCTCTTGGGGGAGCTTTGCCCATTTTGATTATTTGTTTAAGATACGTGAGTGCACCCAGTTTGATTTGATTTGTGATTTGGCGGTGACGTTGTATATACCGTACACGTTATCCAATTTGTTGCACACATTAGGTACCCTATGATGTGTGTATTTGTATCTGTTCTGTTTGATCTTGGTATGAAATATCCTAACCCCTTGTTGCTTATATTTTAAAAATAACTGTTTTATTATACTGTCAAAATATTTTTAAATGTTTCTTATTTTGTAAATGCTTTCAATCCGTACTGGGCATTTGGCTCATGCCGTATTCTTCTTCTGTCAGGTCTTTTTCATTGATTAGTGTTCTGTTTGCAGGTTTTAGGTCTGTAGGTAACTCCTCGTCTTGATTTAAGATGGGGATGTTACATTTATGGTAATGGTGCATGCAATATATGATTTTCAGGGTATAGCTACTCGTAGGGCTGTGCAAAACCGAACTGAAACCGAAAAATCGAACCGAACCTAATAATTTCGGTCCGGTTCGGTCCTAATTTTCTGAATTTTCGGTCCGTTCGGGTATTTCGGTCAGGTACAAAATAAAATACGGTCCGGTCCGGTCCTCAACCAAAATCTTCGGTCCTGGACCGAATGGACCGAACTTTATATATATATATAATTAATATTTTTATTTTATATATTACTTAACATATTCTATACCCTAATCTATTATACGTACCTAATCTACTATCGCCTATCCCACCACCCACTACATCCCAGCGCCGCACACACGACCACTCACTACTCGTCCGATCAAAGAATCAAATATTCAGCCTCAGGTTAGAGAATCAAAGGTACCTATAGTGCATTAGCCTCTGCTGATGTTTTTGTACAATTTTCAACCCCTTTAGTCTTGTAGGGTGGTAATTTGCCACAAAGATCTGGCTTTCTTACGGGTTGTCATGATAAAGCACAGTACTGAAAGTGCAATTTCTGTGTAATCAATGTGGTAAAAGAGTATATCAAGCTTGATAATTTTCTTTGTAACACAGATAATTTAAATTTTTTTAAAAAAATCGATTCTGACGGACCAGACCGGACCAACCGAATTATTTCGATTCGGTTCCGGTTCGGTCCATATGGAAACTTCGGTCCAGTCCGGTCCAGAAATTTTCAGGAGTTCGGTCTTCGGTCCTTTCGGTTCGGTCCGGTTCTGGACCGAACTGACCGAAAGCTCAGCCCTAGCTACTCGTTTGTACTTGATTTGTATCATAAAATATAAATGTTGTATGACTATAATGTTATAATTTGTGCATAATAAATAATATTTAACATATTATAAAAAATTTAGAAAGACAAATATATATATATTAAAAATGGATCATTTTATAAAAACGACCTTTTTTTTTTGAAACCTTTTAAAGTATAACAAGAAAAGCCCTCTCATTTCTTTACAGTTTTTTTTCATTGCTCGACACGCATTTTAACGTGCATATAAAACATAGTTATATAATTTATTTTTTAAAATTTTCTTTTTTGTATAAAAACACAGACATCAAATTTTTGTTCAGAAGAAAAAAAAGTTCAAAATAATTTATCAAACTACGTTTTATGAGAGCATTAGAATGCGTACCGAGCCCCCGTCCCCCAATGTAAACAAATGAGGGGGACGGAGGGAGTATAAGTTATTAAAAGTGTTTGGATAAATTTTACTTATAAGTCAATTAAGTTTGGTAATTTAAATTTATAAATTGAAAAAAATCAAATTATTAAAATAAAAGAAACTTTAGTTAATAAATACAATTTATTACATATTAAAATTTTAAAAACTTCATAATAAAATGCAAATCACTAAAAAAAACTCAAAAATACTAGCATTTCTGACTTCTTGTTTTTGGCTTAAAAACCTCAAAAGAAGCCCTTCTACTTCTTTTGCCGGATACTAGGTGGGTGTTTGGCAACCCCGCTTGTGAGCTTTTTTATTAAAGAAGTGTTGTCTGCTATTTGATGGCATGTTTGGCAAATAAGTTTAAATACTTCTCATGGCATGGGTATTAAAAGCTAAAAAAAAGACATGGATTCTAGCTTTTTATAATTCACCACATAGCTTTTTCTTCTTTTTTGATTAGCTTCAAACTTTCACACACTAAATATGATCTCTACAATTAAAGATATATTTACTTAAGTTATTTGTTTTTATTTTTCTTATTTTAATATGAGTTTTTATATTGTGAATTTATAAAATATTTCATATATTAATAATATAAGTTCTTATATTAGTATAATTTATTTCTTTCAAATAAATCAAAAATATATTACAAAATTATCAAACTATACTAATTTATAGATCAAGTTATTCTACTCTTTCTATTAAAAAATATATTTATATTATGCATATATGCAAATATGTATTGTTCATTTGTAATACCAAGACAATTTTGTACTTCGCACGTAAGTATAAGTATGTGTTTTATGTTTACAATTTAGAAAGTACTGAATAAAATCTTTGTTATGTATACGATTAGCTCTGTATTAATTTATAAATATTTATTTTGATCATCTAACCGTACGGATGTCGAGAACCAACAATATTAGTCATGTATTAAAAAAATCAAATTTTTTTATGTTTATCTTATATGTTTTTTTAACAATACTAGTCAATTGTAAATTTTGTCTTCTTGTAAAAAGGTAAACAGACAATGGTTTTTATACGCACATATGTTGTATCATTGAAAATGACACAACTGTTACGAAAGTTTTGTCTAAATTAGGCTCAAACAACGGTTTACGAAAAATCCATTGTATAAAAATAATGTAGACAACGGTTTGTGGGAAGTAAACCGTTGTATAATAAATTTTCATTTTAATGAGCTAAAAATTCGCATTTCCTTGATCAATTCTTGATCTAATGCAAGAAAAACCTATGACTATCAAGAAATTGATTATTTTGTTATAACTTTGGTTAGGACTTTTGAATCTTTGCACTCTCTTATGTACATTTATTTTCTTAAAATTCATTCAGTTAGACAACATTTTATTAGTTAGTAGAGGCTTGTCTATAAGGCCATGTTACAATGCTAACAAAAACAGTTGTATGTTAGCTTTCCAGTCACACAACACTATGTAAAACCCTTATTTGAACTGCTGGTAAACAACACAAAAAATAAAACACTTGTCTAATTACAACAACGGTTTCTTGAACTATTGTCTGAAGTTTCTTCACGCATCGGCTCTCAAAACAGTTGTCTAACATGCATCATTACACAATACCACAGTTAAGAAACCGTTGTCTGATTGAATTTACTAGACAACAGTTTTTTAACGGGTTAAATATCAAAGTGGTCACTGAAGTGGAGGCCATATATCACTTCACTCACTGATCTTAACGGGGTATCATTTCAATCATTAAAGTCACAATAAATATCAATCAAGTACCTCCAAATTTTAGTTCAAGGAGTAAAAATATTATTTATAGAGTTTGACACATTATTTTCGAATACTACCAGAACCAAGTAAAAGGTTATGACTTCTAGTATTAATAATAATATATTTAGATTTTATCAATTTTGTTTACTATTTATTTTTTATTATATAATTATGATTTTTGTTTTAATAAAAAATCAATAGTAAACAAAATTGATAAAATCTAAATATATTGTCATATATACTAGAAGTCATAACCTTTTATTTGGTTGTGGTAGCAATCAAGAACAATGTGTAAAACTCTATAAATAATATTTTTACTTCGTGAACTAAAATTTGGAGGTACTTCATTGATATTTATTGTGACTTTAATGATTGAAATGATACCCCGTTCAGATCAGTAAGCTAAGTGATATATGACCTCCACTTCAGTGACCATTTTGATATTAAACCCATTTTTTAACTGTTGTAGGTCGTAGGTGTTAGATAATAGTTTTTCGAGGACGAAACAAAAGTGTTGTGTCTTTTTTCCAAACAACGCTTTTTCACCGTGCGTTGTCTGATCAGTGTTGTCTAATGGTGTTTTTGTTGTAGTGGAAGAAATCACAGTACCATGGCTAATTAATACAAAAGTTACAACTTACTTCTGTCTCTTTGCATTTAGCTTGATGCTAATATCCATGTCCATAGTCTTCTGCAGTTGAAGCATTCACGCATATGGAAACAATATCATATGAGAGCCATCTGAAATGACAAGAGTAGCTAATTTATCCCCATGAAATAGTGAAACACCGAAGGGTGTATCACCTGATGCTAATTGCATAAAAACTGAAGCTTCGATCCTAGCTAGTACACCTTACAACATGCAACAGCAGATCAGCTCCATCTAAGCCTTCTTTCCTGGTCTCTTTTTACCAGCTTTCCTCGACTTAATTCCTTCTTGGCCGTGAGAATGATATTTTGAAAATCCATAACGTTATAAGTAGGCAAGTATCAGTGATTCATCATATTTCTTGTACTTAATTCTTGAGAAGCTAACAGCCACTACAACAAAAACGGGTCAATTTGACCGCCAATTTTCAGTCATATTTAACTAAATTTGACCGCGCGTGGTCGAATTTAGCTAAATTTGATCGGAAATTGTTGGTGAGAGATAGCTTAGTGGAATTTAACATTTTCGGTCATATTTAGTTAAATGTGACTGCTTAAATATGACCAGTTAAATATGACTTCTTAAATATGACCGCCTAATTTGACTTTAATCGGTCATTTTTAGCTCTCATTTTTCACCTCCAATTTTTTCGTCAAATTCAAATTCCCCGCTACATTTTCAATAAAATTCAAATTTCCCGCTTTTGTACTTAAATTTGACTAACTAATCAGTCATATTTATAAAATAAGCCAAATATGACTGAATTCAATTACTTGCATAATATTATTTAAAAAATGGCTCGTGTCATAATCCCATAATCCCACCTGTAATATTTTTATCCAATTCACCAATCACTCCGCAATATAAAGTTACATGAAAGATGAACACTCTAGTTGCCCAAAGATAACTTTGTTTTAAATGTATATGGGTATTAAGTATTTGGAAAGTAAGATATGTGAGGAACTCAGTTTAAAATTGTTAGTATTTTGGATGAAATATACTAAACAAGTGAACAATGATTAAAGTGTAAGGGCTCAATACTTATCAAATTAGTATTATTCATAAAAGATTCTTATATAAGATCGTTCAATAATCGGTTTAGAAAGTATATATTAAATAAACTTCATCATAAATAATAAGCAAAAAGCAGTAGGAACTAGAATGAACGATCCGAGTGAATGGAAAGGAAAAAACAAAGGATGAATTCCACTTTACAAGTAAAGATCCGCCCGATTTCAGTCCAAGATCGTACTGTTCCTCTACAAAGACAAACATAGCAAGTTCAATAGTTATTGGATTAATACTTTTAATAAAAGATTTATATATAAGATCATTCGATAATTGCTTCCGAACAAATATATTAGATAATCTTCATCGCCGAGCCAAAATATCTTAATATAATTCTAGTCTTCCATGCCAACTCCAAGTGAAGGACAAATAAAAATGTGGTTCTATTTTAGCTATTATTTAATTATGTCTAACCCATGGCTAAAAATCTAACTTCACTAGTATAATGCTTTTGTAAAATGACGCTTGCTCCACTTATTTCATTTTTCTTTCTTGTCCATCTCCATAAAATGACGACATATGTGCCCCAATTAAAATATCTCTTCAATAGTTTGCTACATGTTGCTACTTTTATCTTATTTACAGTATTTACTATTATTTTCGAACATGTAACCTAACAATTTCACAAACCACAATGCCTCTTCAAAATTAGAGTTTACACGTCAGTTGATTATATTTTCGAGCATTGTCTTAGAAACCATGTTCTACATATTCTTGTATAACGTACATTCAATATAAGGTTTTTTATTTTGGATGAGAATATTAGTATATAGTAAATATTAGTTCATTATGATGCATTTAATCCAATTCCAAATTTCTTAAATACATGTGCTACAAATTATATAAAAATACTACGTTCATCCTAAAGCATCATATCTACTTCAAATTATATTTTGTTTAAGTAAAATGCTTTAAAATTATACTTTGCTAAAGTAGAATACTTTGATAGATTCGTAGATTTATATTTTCTGTACAAATTAATGATAAAACAAACATCAATAAGCATAAGTCCATTTTTTTACGGACAAACCTTACTTAAACACTCTTGGAGTAATTTAACAAGACCAGTTTATTCTACTCAAAAAAAAAAAAAAAACCAGTTTATATACATTCAAATTCTAAAATTTATCAAAATCTTAGAAAAGGATTTTTTATCTTTTGAACTATTTTAAACTAATAGTAGACAAATCTAGTCACAAGCTTGAATAACAATATCAACTGCATAATTAGGAAAAAGAGAACAATAATTGCTAAAATGCTCAAATGGCTCAAAATTAATCAGACAACCACTTGGCACATATACAATACTTATTCGTAAGATAACTATGAGATCTCTCTAATTGTTCTATTTGAACATGACCCTATAATATGTTATTATTATTTCAATTTTTTATAATTAAAATGTATTATTTTAATATGATAATTGATGACGTGGCATTTGTGTATCTGTAGTGACTAAAATTATAAACAACCGGAGAGTATGGTTTGAGAGTGTTTTTTTACAAGATTATTTATATTTTTTATATTTTTGATATACCGACTCACTTTTTAACTTTTTCATGACTGGAATTACTGTTGCAACTTAAATTAATTCAAAAATTCTTAATTATTTAACTTAATGATGTGATCGACTCAGGTATTATAATAAAAATCTAATAAAAATCTGTGTTACTTATTTGTTAATATCTTTTTCGAAATAAGTATCAAATCATTTCATAATTAATTTCAAGAAAAACATTCAAAATTTATCCACTTATTATCATATTTAGATTCAATGTTATCCGTCAAATTCGAACTCAATGTTCCTGAAACTCACTATTATCGTTTTTCAATTTTGGGTAATTTCTATTCTATTTTCGACTTTAATGAAATGATCAAATCAATTAATTGATACTCAGTCAAATTTGAAATGAATGACCTATTTTAGATTTTTTAACACAATCAGTCAACTATTTAATATTTAATTCTTTTAATAAATACAGGGACTGGATCGTATATTACAAATTCAACCAGGGCCCAGTTTTCTCTTAAATAATTAAGGAGAGAAACATTCATTATTTGTAAGAGCTAAATACTTATTTTCAGGATTTAAAAAAAAAAAAAAAAAGGGCTCAATGAAACTAGTCTTGTAAGGAGCTCGTGTGGCTCAAGAAAGGATTTAAAGTCGAAGCTGAGAAAGGCATTTTGTGGTAAAAGGTTTACGTATTTTAAACATAAGAAAACACAAAACTTTAATCTGGTCAAAACAAAAAACGCAAACTAGTATGAGAAAACTGAGCATGAGGGGATGCCTCAGACAGTTCTCTCGAGGTTACGAAGATATACATATAAAATATCCATAACAATTTTGTAAATAAAACACTCAACCCTCTACATTTACAAAATAACCTCCATTTTATAATTCTCTCGGACCTAGCAAACTCAATTATTATTATATTTGTAGACTTCTTTTACTAATAAACTAGTGCTAATGTACAACTAAACATTATTTTTGATAAATATGACTAGCAATTAACAGAGCTTTACATATTGTTATTCAAAATCTACAGTTATACATGACAAAGTTAACCAAAAAATTGGGTACATTAAACTGAAACCATGTGTAAAATGTTATCGAAACGTCCCCACCAACGGTGTGCTGAGGCAATAATACTAGCGAACAAGCTCCAACAATTCGTCCACAAAAGGCCAGGATCAACCTCACAAAAACAGAAAACACACAACACTAAAATCCGCATTAGCATCACTAAATCAACATTATTCTATCATGGAAGTTAATCAAATGTACTTGTTAATCATTCTTAAAATATTCCACTTTATTTCTGTTTCCTTGGAGATTAAATTTTTTTCGTGTGGATGCAGTTGCATATATCCTATCAGATTGCTATTCTGTAGAGTGAAGAGGGGAAAGGAAGGGTGTATAAAGGTCGGTCTCAAAAACAATAAACAATAGGAATATGGCTCGACCATAAGGCTAATAGCCTAGCTACTTGAACACAAATTATGACAAAGGTTCAATACAAATTTTGATGCAATTCATTGATCCTGGGAATGTTGTAGAATAATGATTGCAACTGGTAATATGCTTGTAATAATGATTGCAACACCTGAATGCTGCTACCACCATGAACAAACATGCTATCCAAAAGCCAGCAAACTGAAAGCCGAGAGCTGTTTTTTCTTGACTCACTAGTTTCCTTGTTTGCATATCATATATCCACACATCTCAAAAATACATCGAGCAATAGAATGATACAGTTAGTTATAATGCATATATGAGGACATGTATTCAGTACCGTGCAGTAGATACTTTTCGGTATCATTTTTAGTAACTAGACTATTTTCATTTTTTCTAAAAAAATTGTTATTTTCATATTCGTTAACTTACTCCATTGACCAACAACCTATAACAAATCAGTTCCTAGGTAGATCATTACCACAAGCATTCATGTTTCACCCTTTAATCCTTACTATGCTTCTAAATGAAATATAAACAGAGGAAAGAAACAAGATAGTCTGGGTCATTAAGGACCAATCTAAACGTAAAAGCGCCGGACTTTAGATTTTGTCAGGAATACGACATATTTCCAAATTTATGAATATTATGTTCCAATGGGACTTCTATAAAAAAAAAAAAAAGAGAACTTAAAGTTACAATCATTCCCATATTTTAATTATAATATCGCAGTTCCATCTCAAATTTCAACATTTAGGATAAAAATTACATAAAAGGACAATTTAACAACAGTGCTCCAATGAACTTCCTAAAGGAGCTATTATTATTATTTGTATTTTATGCTAAATCAAATGACCTACCATCAGGGAAGGGACAATAATCTACTGTCAAAGCATATGGCTACAATAATTAGGGTGTTAAGTGTTGACATACAAGGTCACCTAAGCAATAATTGTTGTTTACAATAGATGTAACAATTTTTGTCAACCCACAATATAACCCGAACAATTCAAAACACAGCACCTAGGACCGCAGCTATTTCTATTGCACTCTGTTAAAACAGAGTTATCGGCGTAAAGACATGGTACTAAGTAACGAGAAATGTTACTACATACCAACTCTTTGCTTCCTAAAACAAGTCTAATGTTGATTCAAATTAATGCTTTAATACCTTCAGACTGAATATTAACATACAGTTCTACTAAAATTGAAAGGAAATTTCTCAAGAGTCAAGACATCTCATTTTATTGATTTATCCTTTAAATTTCTCTATTTCTGGATAATTTAACACACATCTGAACACAATAGCTAGCTCCAGACAGTCACATGCATGCTTCTCTTGTTTCAATAACTAACTGTCCGGTGTCTTAGAAAATATTTGCACCCTACTGTCCTGAATGAATATGTGACTTAGATTTAGCTATGTAAGATCAATTTGGCAAATAGTTGTTAAGACTAGATGAAACTAGCATTAAAATGCCAAGTTCCAGTTTCAGACGTGATCTTATACTAAAGAACCTATAACTGTGAATCAACTTCTTCCATTTTACTACAGAAATATTATAATATTAAATTTAGATCCATCCACTTGCTATGTCGAATCAGAATTTCTATTTAAGCTTTTATCAAGCACCTTCTTCTATCATATTTCACCCCTATATCTACTCATGCATTTATCCCCTGTAACTTTCAAGCGAAATTCCTATTTAACAGTTATTAATAAAGTCTAAAGTTAGTAGGCTGCTCAAATAACTAGAAACATGGAGGACATGCAAGTCAACAGAAAAGCTTGTGTATACAACACAAAAACCACAACTTACCATATATATTAGTATATGCATATTGCCACTATAAACCCAAAACTCCAAAAAAACAGCAAACCTGGAAACACTACAACGAAGCAGTAATGTAGTCCAAGACTGTCATCCAACAATGGAAAGTCTATCTTGTAGCTTCAATCTAATCCCCAAGATTTGCCAGATATAAACATGTAGCAGTTTAGTTATCTGCTTATGTGTATCAAAATATGGGATAAGCCACGACACAATTATAGACCTTAAACAACATAAAACATTTAAGAAAATCAAGGTTTTGTGTTGCAGTCACCAGAATTCCAGAACATAGTATTGTCAGTGCTTAATATCCTGTCTGTAACATGTATGTCTTTTGATAGGAATGTTCCTGCCTTGTCACTAACTTACAATAAAATACTATCCATAAGCCTGAGACAAACCGTGTGTTCTGTATGAATGTGAACAAATATTGCCTTTATTAAGAAAATCTACCTAATTGAAGTGTTCCACTAATAAATAAAATTCTTAATTTTTGAACCTTGAGGTTCAAGTAATGATCAACTTGGTGATACAACTTCAAACTTCCTTTATAAAAGTTTTGCAACTTTCAATACAACATTATCGAAATTCAAGTCTGTCAGTTTATCTTAGGTATAGTTTGTGGGAAGACACTAGTTACTGTTTTTCTTTTAAATGTCCCTCTTAATCATTCTCTACGAATGTGAACACATATTGCCTTCACTAAGAACATCTACCTGATTATTACTAAACATGGAGTGTTACACTTATAAAGGAATTCTTAATTTCTAACCCTTGGGGTTTAAGTAATGATCCACTTAGTGATACAACTTCCTTTAAAAAAAGTGTTGCAACTTTTAATTCAATATTTTCGAAATTCAAGTCTGTCCGATAATCTAAGGTATGCTTTGTGGGATGACACTAGTTCCTCTTTTTCTTTAAAATGTCCCTCAGAAGCATTCTCTACAAACGGAACATACATTGCCTTTACTAAGAAAATCTACCTGATTCTTACTAAACATGGAGTGTTTCACTTACATAAGAATTTTTAATTTTAACCTTTAAGATTTACGTAATGATCAGCTTAATGATACAACTTCCTTTTGGAAAAGTGTTGCAACTTCTCATTCAACATTATCGAAATTCAAGTCTGTCAGTTTATCTAAGGTATAATTTGTGGGATAATACTAGTTCCACTTTTTCTTATAAACGTCCCTCTTAATCATTCATTTGCTCCAACTTAAATGACCATTAAATTCAACACGCGTGTTTTTTCCTTAATAGATGCTACAGTAAAGACCTCAATTCCAAATTCCGTACCTTTAAACAAACTATAAAACCTTTACTTATAAATATATGTTGGGAGACAACAAGATTCTATGTATATATGAAGAACTGATTATTCCCTCACGAATATCTATTAATATACAAAGTACAATGTATTACTTAAATAAAGATTACATTTCAGCAACTCAAGTATTACATTTGTTATATTAGACACCTAGTGCATACTTATAGGAAAGGCAAATACATGAAAAACAAGCCTTCATCGCATCTAGTAGGTCAAGCAGAAGTAAACTTTGTGATAATGAACTATGCTGTAATATGTCAAGGAAATGAATACGAACTGGCATTGGTGTTTAGATTAGTAGTAGCTCGAGCACTAGTTTCAACTTTTAACTCCCCTCTAAGAAATAGAACACCGGACAAAATGAAAGGAATAACAAGTTGGGAATTTCTTTAAAAGATCGGCACTGGGTTTCATAACAATGAAATCTCAAAAAGTTCATACTAATGTTAGAAGAAAAATATCTCAGAAAATAATTAAAAAGAAAACAAATTTCTGAGATGAATCACAGCAAAAACTATGAAGCAGTAGATGTGCCACAAAATAAAAACAAAACCTTTTTTGCAACACCTAATGGTGGAGAATCTTTATTTTCAGCTCATAGAAAAAAGAACAGAGATTAAAGACGGGAATAGGCACATATTTAACAAAAGACCATGAGAAACAAACTGATTGTGATGTCTGATACTCCAAAGACACTAAAATGAATACGAACGTGACCAATCAATACAAAAAACAGAGTGGCATTTCTTAAATAAGACGATACTCATATTCCCAACCACTAGTCAGGTCTCGATTTGACTTAACAGTCATAATCAACTCTAGCAAACAATACTACTACTAATATTCTTTTGATAAAATGTAAACATATAAGCATCCCAATGTGAAAATTTCTGTCAAACAGATTTATACTAATACTTCAATCCAAAAGTAAGCATAATCATCAAGAGAGCAATCTGAAATGACAGGAATAGCATAAATCATCCTGATAAAATAGTGAAACACGGAAGGGTGTATCACCTAATGCTAATTGTACGAAGATTGAAGCTTCAACACTAGATAAGACACCACCTTGAAACTTGACACAGCAGATCTGCGCCACTTAAACTTTCTTTCCTCGTCCCCTGTTGCCAGCATTTCTTGACCGGATTCCCTCTTCCACAAAAGATTGATCTTTTGAAGTCCTATGACATAGTAAGTAGGCAAATATCATTAAATTCTTCTTAGTCATTTTACTTGATTGTTAAAAAAAAAACAGCATAATAGTTCACAGTACTGTACTTAAGCGAGTTAATATAATAACGACAACTTACTTCTGTCTCTTTGCATTCTGCTTGATGCTCATAACCATTTCCATTGTCCTCTGCTGGTGCTCCGGTGTTTGTGAGTGTAGGTCAAGGCCATCCACAGTATCACAATTAACTTTGCAAATCCGGCACCATCCCATACTAGCGGGCATTCTCTTTCTGAACCTATCAATAGACTCCAAGTTCCCCTAGGACATTCCCACAAAAAAGAAGAATGTTCAACATGTAATTATAAAAAACTATGAACACTAGTACGCAAAATAAAATGTTAAGAAAAACAAGCATCAACCCGTCATTAAAAATAAAATCTGACCAGAGCTTCCTAATAAAATGAACACACACTCAAATCACATATATTTGCGGAAAGTAACATCACGTACTTCATAAAAACCACCAGGACGTGGAAATTCATGCAGAGAAAAGCTACTCCTAAATCCAGGCTCACCAAGACGCGGATGATTTAACTTATTTCCTGCAAATGATTCTCCATATGGGAAACCCCCATGCCCATTCAATTCCCCCATACGAGGATCCGAAAATGTTCCAAAACCCTCTACAGCACGAATATGACTTGGTACATTTCTAGGACCAAAAAGTTCACCCCGGCGCATATGATTAGGAATAAAATCTTGACCAGCCATATCACCACTCCTAAAATGATCACGAAAAGTCTTGCCAACTGGATCTGAAGATATGTCAAAAGATCTTGGCCCTTCATTAACTGCATGGGAGCCCCAGCCATGAACATTATCAAGACCAGGCTGATTGTGTGGCCCACCTGATTGGGCTCCAAACCCACGGGATGGAATGCCGTGGAATTCTCTTCCAGGACTTCTAGGAGGCAGATGATCCACACCAAATCCAGGCCCTGAACCATGAAATCCTGGCTGAGAATCAGAATTATATGGGGGCAAGAACTTTGAAGGAAGCTCAGATTTATGTTCATGAGGATATTCACCTGCTCTTATTGAGCCATTCCCAATATTTGCAGGCTTAGGGAACTGTTTCAGTGCTTGCTCATACTCACCCTGACTATTACGTCCAGCTGGTCCAGTTCTAAATTGTTTCATGTGATCATCATTAACATTTTTAGCATGCAGCCCAAGCGCAGCTCCAGGCACACGGTTTTCATTTGCTAAAGTCTGCTCATATAGACCTCTATCAAAGGATCCTGATACATTGGGGTCCGGATATCTACCCTCTAAGTGGTGAAGCCTCTGATTCTGCAGAGGACCAGCATTATCAGAGCCATGTAGCGGTCCTGTTGGTTCGGCTTTATTAGTTCTGGAGAACGGAGGCTGAGGAGGGTTATTCTGATAATATTGCCCCCTCTGTACACCTTGGAAGCTTTCATGTGATTGAGAAGAACCAGATTGATGGAAATGTTCAGATGGATGAAGAGATTGATGGAGTGGACCCGAAAGTCCCGGTCCCTGAGGTTTTAAGTGAGCAGGTCCTTGACCTGGTAGTGCATTAGGTGGAGCTCCTACATAAGGACCCGACTGTGAATTTGAAGGCATAGTATGTCTTTGTTGCTGAGATGGAGGCCCATAGGTCCCTGAAGGCATCTGATATCTGCCTTGATCCGTTAGTTGAGCTTGATTAGAGGAGTTCGGGAGACCCTTGTCATGGAACCCAGCATATTCACCAATGGCCAGGCCTTGTTGTGAGACTTGGCCGTGACTCGATTTGTTTTCATTTGCCAACACATTTGTATTATCTTTCTTATGTCCGACAAAAGCTTCTGTTTGTCGTGAAGTAGAATCCTTGACAGCAAACACACTGCCATCCATCTCATTAAGTGTTCCAGTTTTTTCCTTACCAGTTTTCTCCAGTGATGGCTCAGAAGAACCTGTTTTCAATGCATCAACCTCAGCTTCTGCGACCTGGCTCCTAGTTCCTTTCTTTTCACCTTCAGTTGTGATATTATGTTCCTCATCCCCACTTTTACCTCTAATTTCAGAGTCCTGCGCTTTAGCCCTAACAGAATCCTCTTCAGGACCGCTAATATCATTTCCCACAGTTTTGTTTAAAGCTGATCCACCTTGCGGGGCAGCATTTCCTTCACCCATTATATGCTTAATTTCTCGATCAGACTGAGAAAACTGTTGCCCCGAAGGCACTTGCTGTTGGTTGGCAATGCCACCCTCGAATATCTGATGCTCAGATTGTTGAACTGAACTTGACGGCAATGGTCTGGAGTGAGGAGCGCCACCAAACGCGCCACCAGATTGTGCAAAAGGGTGAGATGTTGCCGTTTGATTTGGTGCAATGGGTCTACCGCCATAGGATGGAGGTTGCTGGGGTGGCATGCCATGTGCTTGCACACTGCCATGCATTTGTGGCGGAGGACGGGCAACAGCACTCTGTTGCAACTGAGTTGGGCCCTGAGCTTGAGACTGGGTCTGCATTGGCTGCTGACCGAAAGGAATCTGGTGAAATGGACCTTGAACTGAACCAGATGCCTGTGACGGAAAAGGTGGCTGTCCATATTGCTGATATGGCTGCTGCATCGGTTGTCCGGCAGGACGTTGGTGACCAATGTACCCCTGCTGAGGAGTTTGAGGATATATATGAGGATGCTGGGCAGGAGGGACGCCCTGGATTTGGCTTTGACTCTGCATAAGGTTTGCCTGTTGTTGATTAGGTAGTGAAGGATTAGTCGGAGGTGGTCGTAAATGTGGGGGTTGCTGAGGGAACTGAGCAGCTGGAGGAAAAGACCCACTAGACGGATGCATGGGCATAGGATAGTGTTGGGGGGCAGGCAGGATTTGCTGCTGAGGCTGAACTGGGTGATGTGACTGATAACCTGGTACAACACTGGGAGCAGGTTGCTGACTTGGTGGATAAGGATGACTTTGGGGCTGAGATTGTAAAACAGGTTGGGGGTTAGAGTGAGGCTGGGGCTGTATTTGAAGCTGCACTGAATGTCCCTGAAACTGTGTCTGCTGATAGGGTGCTTGAATATTCTGTTGTGCAGGAGGCTGCATAGAATTGGGTGGCGGATGAGGTTGTGCTTGGGGGTAAGGCTGCTGCGGAGGGATTTGACCCGGGGCAGCTGTTTGAGTGTGAACTTGGATATGAGATTGTTGTTGTTGTGAGTTGACTTGATTCTGCACAAAGGACTGTGCTTGAGGTGGTCCTTGGGGTTGTGGCTGAGTCTGTGCTGGCCCTTGCCCTTGGACCTGAGGTAATGGCTGATGATGACCCTGCATTCCAGTTGGGGGCTGAGCATAGACCTGAGGTTGTCCTGCATATGGTACATGCTGTTGCACCTGTTGTGCAGGTTGTTGATATGGGTAGTACTGCTGGTATGGATCATATCCAGGATACTGCTGTTGATACTGTTGAAAATGTTGAGGATACCACTGCTCTGTACTCATCGCAGCACTAGTAGCGATTGTGTGGACATGAGGATTCGAATCTTGTGTGGCTGGAGGAGCCGTGACAGTCTGTGGTACCAGTGCCTGTGAGGCGCTAACTACAGGTTGAGAAGTTGCCTGGCTGGAGTTTGTGGTAGTAACTGCAACAGCAGTAGCAGCATCTTTTGGATTTTCAGCGGTCTGCTGCACATGAGGATTTGCACCCTACAATTGTTAAATAAGAGTCATAAACAATTCCGAGCAAATTGAAGACATAATTAAATTAGCACATCACTTAAATATTTGCACACTCACAGCACAATTTTGTGCATGCTCCTGTACTTGGCGATGTATAATTTGCACACCACATCTGTTGCACACAACAGGGGAATTTCCAAAAGAACAGCCAGAACAATGAGATGTGCACTCAGATAACGGTCCCTGCCAAGAACATCCACTCCTGTGAAACAGACAATGCACAGGAGTTTTGCCTATCCTTTCTGCTAGTGCTTTGTCTGATTCAACAAGTGGCTGCAATAAAAACGTCAATGGAAAAATTGAGCAGGTTGAAATCACAACTAATTAGGTAAAAAGGCCAAAACATGGTGAGTTTAACCTTGGAATCCTTTTCTGTCACAAGGTATCCATCATAGGGGCAGGCCTTTGTAGTTCCAACAATATATGTTAGACAGAGTTTGCAATATAAATGAGTGCACTGTGACTGGAGTGCTTCATTTGGGTAAACAAGTGTGCGACAAACTGGACAGAAGTACTCGCCCGCTAGAGATTGTATGTTGACAATGCACTCATTGTCAAAACCCATATCTGCTCTGAGATCTGCCTCCTTCTAGAGTACTTCAAATCTGGAACGGCAAAAATTACAAAACTACAACCATTTATTATGCAACAAATTTAAATCACTTAAACGCAAGGAGGGATAATACTCGCCATGTATTATATATAGCAGATTGAGATGGAATTTTTTTAATAAAAAAGCACACAAGATTGCAACCCATACTAACTTTGCCCAAATGGCCAACACAAATAAGGAAACTGAATGTCACAATAACAGTATATGATTATAATATACTAGATTTAACAGATCTGGCCTTAAACAGTCCAGCTGCAGCTCTAACCATACTCCACTCCAATATCAGATACAGGCATTAATCCAAGCGGAACAATTGTTAACATAAGGCAATACGAGTGGGGAAAAAATGATTATTCCAGCTTCCAATCTTGATTTAACTTTTGTAATCGGGCAAATAAAATACCACAAATGGAAAAGTTAGCTAAACAAATCACGAATTCATGCATACGGAAAATGGGCAACCAAGGTAAAAAAAACATCATCACCATGGTGATAAAAAGAAACTGAACAATAACAGCACACATAAAACATCCCCAGATAACAATTTTATATCAAACCCTTAACATACACTGGTAAACGTTACCCAATTAAGAATTTTCTTCAAAACCCTAAAAACCCAAAAAAAAACATAATCATGAAGATAAAGGATTAATATAAACAAATCAAATGTGCCAATAAGAATTTTCAATCAAGCCCTTAACAAACACTGCCAAATCATGTACGCATAATCAAAACAAAACTTCAAAATTTTCAAATCAATATAGCAAGATATAATCATCTATATATAATATTCACATAAATTAACAGGAAGAAATGATTTAAAAAAGCAAAAATCAAAAACCCGGGAATTAGAACACCAAGAACACGCATATATGTATAGATTTGAATAAAAATCAAGTACCTATATTGGGCAGAAGATGAATCCGAATGTAAATAGTAGAATCAGATGTAAAGATCGAAACTTTATAGATGGATGATGAGTTTTGTGAGGGGAAAAATAAGCAGCGCTGCCAGTATAATAACCCTAGTTATAGCTATTTCTACACTGACCCATCAACAAAACAAACGCATTCGTATTTATCCTGCCTTCCGGCTTTTTACAATTTTTGTTTATTTTCTCGTACCTTAAGATTTTCTTCTTCTTTGTTTTTTTGATAATTATAGTGACTAGATAAATATTAATATATTTGAAATTTATTTATGTTATTATAATTATTTTAATTCTTATTTCTGTATTTTACAATAAAAAGAGGTCTTATTATCGTTTAATAATATTAATTTTCATATAAATATGAAATATATAAGAGACCGCTCATTAACTAAATCTACTAACTTCAATCAATAAATTTTGTTCGTATAAAAAATAATTAGCTATCTCTCTCGTAAATTATAATTCTGACATTTCATATATACGGGGTATGTTTCGTGAAATACAAGAAAACGTCAAGTATTGAAATATCAGTTATAATTTTATAATTTAATCATAAATTATATCGTCGATTATCCAATTTTATATATAATCTATCATATGTCATATAGTTGATTATCAATTAATCATTAATATCTTTCAACTTTAACGAGCATCAAGACTGTTGTTCTGCTTATGAGTTATATTGTTGAACATAATGTCATGCGATTTAAAAAAATAATTATTTTATTTTATTTATTATAATGTTTATGTAGTAGAATACAATTTGCAGGTTGTTGGAAGTTTACAAATATTATTTAACAAGAATAATTAAAATTAAAATAAATAATCTACCTCATGTTTATGTTATTATTAATTAATGTACCTCATGTTTATAATATTCATTAAAGTCAACCATAAAGATATGCCTAGTTAATGAGCAAGAGGAATTTTTAGCATTTGCATTAAAAATAGAGGTGGCAAAATCCGACACGACCCGAAACCAAACACGAACCTGACTCGAAAAAATACGAATGAGGATTGGGGTTTTTATATTTCGGGTCGGGAAATTTTTTACCCGAAAAACTCGTGTCGGGTTCGGGCTGACCCAGTGTACCCGAACCCGACCTGAAATATTTATATATAAAATATATCATATTAATTATATATATATATATATATATATATTTGTATTTAAAATTACATGTATTTATGATATATTTATATATTATTAAGAATATTTTCCTTCACATATAATCTCATTAAATTATTATTTATATATTTTTAATATAGTATAATAAATATAATTAAAATAATAAAATTTTAATAAATTTCGGGTCAAAACGGGTCATTTTCGAGTCAATCTGGCACTGAACAGGTTGGGTTCGGGTTGATATTTTCAACCCGTTTCGGGTTCGAGTTGACCCAAAAACCGGACTGGGTAAGACAACCCGACCCATTACCCGAAATCACCGCCCTAATTAAAAACTTAGACCTTAAAATTAATATTCACAAACTTTACAAATTCATGAAGTATACAAATTTTATTAAAACAAGATATTTTTAAATGCGATTTTATTAAAAAAAGTGATTTTCAAATATAAATATTCATAAAATTTACACAATTTTAGTGAAATAAGTGAATCTCAAATATTTAATAAATAATAAAATATAATGATAGTGAACAATTTTAACAAATGTGAAGCATAAACAAATGAAAATTTAATATTTTAAATTTTAAAAATCACACAAAAAAATTCATCTGACCACGTTTAACATACTTAATTTAACCCGATAATTTTCACTAGGTAAACATCACACTTCATTTTACGGGAAGTCGCCCTTGTCTCTTTAAAATACTCTTTCTAATATGGGTATCTTTAAGCTTTTGGAGCCTTGTAATTTTAGAACTTCTTGAATACGATTTTGCAACGTACAAAAAATCATATATAATGTTCTCGGAGGGTATGCATGAAATGGCCATTCAACAACACTAATAAGCTCATCAATAGTTTTTGGACACTCCAGATAACGAAGTGATCGAATAGCATTGAAAAAACACAAAGTCTAATATAACTAGATGAGGAGGGTTTGATGGATGACATATTGAACAATATCAAATCAATATATTGATTTATCATCCTTTTCAAAAATTTCATAACTATGTCCCAAATTTGTAGTTGATCTTATCATTTTGATAGTAAACAAGAACATATGAATATTCACTGTAAGGTGACTTTTATTTACCACAAACAATCAAAGATTCACTAACTATAACTTGCAAGACCTTTTAATCCTTAAAGTTTGGAGGGTGTACCGATCAACCTTTCAACTCTTAAAATATTTTTTACGTGCTAGGTAACCCTCAAGATAAATAGATGTGAATTGTCCAAGTTTACACTTTCGTTATGTAACATTTTTAGACTCCATCCCGGTATGAGAGTTAATCTGAACATAACGGATATTTAAAGGATTGAATCGGTCGAATTAAAACATTTTGACTGCATCGATACACTATCAAATATTGAGAGTTAAAACTACATTAAGGCTATTATTATTATACACATGACCATTGAAATTGGAGAAGCTCAGTATTGATGGCATATCGCTTCTGTATTTTGTTGTCATTTTATACTGCTTTAATTTTTGTCAAATCAACTAAAAGATACGACACATTAAAATCAGAATAAGTAGATTTGTGACCACCTCATGCACGAGTGATATCGCCATTTCACAAAGAGGGTACAATTTATTAAAAAAATTGTATAAATAAAATTTAATCAGTTATTAAATTACTCCATTCCTTTCGGATATTATACACAGGAACAACTCATTCACGTGAAAGTGTCTTATGACAAAAATGAAAAAAAAATTAATCAATTGTTAAATTACACTATTAATTTTCTCTTGTAAATTTTCATCGACCGAAGAACAAAATTCAACGAGTTAATAACTCGTTGAAACATTTTATCAAACACATATATATTCATGATGATACGAATAATATGTCATAATACATGATTCATAAACAAATAATATTGAAAGAAGTGAGCAGGTAGAGCTAGCGAGAAGTAACAAACATTATTTAGCGAAGAGGAGAAGATTGGGATGAATGTGTCAGGAGGAATATTGGGATGACGTGGTACATAGTAATTCATATTTTTTTTAATTAATGGGGTGACAATTTCCACCCTCTAGGCTGCTGGAATCGCCTCTGCCCTCCTGCATCAGCTTAATATGAGCCTATCCAACACGCACACGTTCAACAACACTCTGAGCATGTGTTCACATAGACGAAATGAAATGAGAAAAAAATGGAATGAAAAATTATATATAAGTTTTATGGAAAAAAAGAAAGTATAAGATAATAATGATTACAAATGAATGCCTTTAAATTTTTTGTGATAAAGATTGTAAGCAAACATGATGTAGAAATAGAATTAGCATTACTTCCAAAACACATAGGTTATAATTCCAGTTAAAGTAGTACGATATTCCACCTCCATTCCATCTAAATGATTGAATGAACACAACCTTAATATTCACAAGAAGAACTTGTAAGTTTGAACCATGTGGTATTTATATCTGAATCGAGGAGCAACTAGTTCTGCTGCAGATACTCAAGAATGTAATTCTTTTATAGTATAAAATCTTATGTAATGAAGACATAGATGTCATTTTGATAGCTGATCAAAGGCGATTATATACTAGTAAGTTGTACTCTATGACTGTTGTTTGCTTCCTAAGTGAGTATTGATTGTCCCACTGTGATCAATCTGCAGAATACAGATACACCTTTTCTTGACAGCAAGTGTGTGTTGAATTTATAGCACTTCTAAGGAGGCGTTTGGTTCATGTTTAATGAGCCCGGTTAACAAGAATCGAAATCTCAAATCTGTTGGTGTTTGGATTAACAATTTTGTGAAATGGAATAGAAACCCCACTTAGAGGGTAAATCTTTCCCTATACTCCCATTCGGATACCCATTCTCATACCCTTCATTCACATTCCCGATTCTCATTCCCATTCCCACTCACAATCCAAATGCCCCCTTAGTGCCGATCAAATGTGGTTGTTTCATGTGACTTCACAACTGAGAAATATATGCCAGTAGGATGAGTTGGTACGATATCAAATGGCAGGGACTGGGGAGGATAATGATTCTTATAGATATGAGACTTCACAAATCCGTTTATGCATTACTATATTAGCCATTAGAATTTTTCGTGAACATCTATTCAGCCATTAGCTATTTGGGTCTGTATGCATGGACTGTTTTAAGCTTTTTTCGTGAACCTGCGATTTGTATATTAATTTGTTTTTTGATCTTTTGTGATTGTATCTTCTGGTCTTGCTTTTGAACTCTACTTTGTTGGTTTTTGTGAAGCAGGATTATTGGTCATCTGGGTTGTCTTCAGACAATTCGCAATTTATAAATATATATACTTGGGCTTACAGAATTACCTGCCACTTGTGTCACTGCTTTCTGCAACTAGATTATAGTCTTTGAGATACAGCCTAAATTTTGTTAGGTAATTAACTGTGTTAGCAGGTGGCTGGTGAATCTAGTGGAGAAAATTTCTAAGGTTGTTAAAATAGTGGTTGGAATATAGGTCTGCATTCACGAGGATATTGGCTTGTCACAAGATTTCCATTACCTTAAATGTGACAATTTTTGGTTGGTTGCATGACCTTGCTGGTATATTTGTACCTATCGGGATGGTCTTTTCCTTAGTATTTGCGGTGAAATGAATCAATCTGCAGCAGCTTGGGATCGAGGAACAGCAGTTGCAGTTTCAAAGGATAAGAATGGGACTGACCAGGTGTTACTTCAAACCAATAGAGGCGCATCAGCACAGGTAATATCTCTTAAACTTCTAAAGCAGGGCACAGAGAGCGTAAAATGTATGCCTTGAGGACTCTCTAGTCTAAATTAAAATTTTCGTATCTGAAACTTTACTGGACTGTTGTCTGTCAACCAGAATACTCAATTAAGTAGTATAACTGAATGTCATGCTACATTTTTAAATTTTAATCTCAAATGTTGGAACAAGCTGTAAGAAACTGTACTTCTGATTCTTGCAATAATCAATAACTGAGATGATTTAAAATGGCTGTGATTCATTTATTCAGGTTAGTTTACATGGAGGACAGGTTCTTTCCTGGAAGAATGAACGGGGAGAAGAATTATTATTCACTAGTAGCAAGGTGCATTCCCCTTAGATTCTTGACCTCGCTTTTGACAATTTCTTCGATACTACTTCTAGTAATTGCGCTTGAATTGCTTTGTCCGTAATACTCTAAATTCAAGCAATGTCGAAGGAAATCTTCACAGAAAACACAATAGTATCATTTCAAGTATATCAAGAATATGAGATGTTAGACTAATTTTCAAAATAAGTATATGAGGGGTTCTAAGAGTTAGATAAAACATTTTTGATCCTGGGGATTTGATATGGACATCATGAGTTACCAAGTCAAGCTCTGAAATCAATCAAGATTTGTATCCACATCTCATGTTTGCCACTATTTTGACATGTCCAAGAAAGTTATTTTGAAGTCCGTTTTCATTTTATTAGCTTTCTGATTGATTAGGCAATCTTCAAGCCACCAACTGCTGTAAGAGGAGGAATACCAATTTGTTTCCCTCAGGTACCTTAATGCAGTACTGAAGTAAAAGGACTGTTTGTTTGACATGGTTTTCTGATAAGTTTATTTTCTTGATTTCCTGAAGTTTGGTAACCGTGGCGCCCTTGAGCAAAATGGGTTTGCAAGGAACAAAATTTGGGTCTTTGATGAAAGCCCTCCTCCACTGCAGCCCAGCGACTCAAATGGAAAGGCATACGTCGACTTGCTATTTAAACCATCTGAAGAAGATCTGAAGGCCTGGCCTCACAGGTATGATCATGCGTAGAGGTTTTTAAACTTTTATTTGAACAAATATTTTGTAACATCACTATCTACATTATCTAGTTTTGAATTCCGTCTGAGAGTGTCTCTGGCTTATGATGGGGGTCTCTCCTTGATATCGCGCATCAGAAATATCAATAGCAAGCCATTCAGTTTCTCATTCTCATATCGCACATACTTCTCCGTATCTGATATCAGGTATTATTTGATCAGTTCCACTGTCACTAAACCAGTGCCAGGTTATTAATTCTGCCATGTTGCAAGAAATGTGGTCGTCAACTCACAAGTTATCCTCATGTTTAGGATTTAGCCTTTTCGATTGCAGTATCTTACATATCAAAATTATATTGGCAGTGAAGTGAGAGTAGAGGGCGTGGAGACTCTGGACTATCTTGACAATCTATGTAATAAAGAGCGCTTCACAGAGCAAGGAGATGCTCTAACATTTGAATCAGAGGTGTGCCAACAGTTGATAAGCAATTAACTAGTAATTCACGGGCTAGATAGGCAATTTGACAGACTATATAGTACACCTTTTAAATCAATTTTATAGCTAATGCATGCAATTCTAATATCAGTCCTGGAAACTTGGCTGAGACCTTAAAATATGGTATGCTTGTAAGTGTAGGTGGATCGTGTTTATCTTAGTTCTGGAAGTGTTATAGCCGTTTTTGATCATGAGAAGAAACGAACATTTGTGATCAGAAAAGAGGGACTACCAGATGTTGGTAAGTATTCATTCAGATGCTACTAAAGACTTGGTAAAATTGCATGCACACACTGGCAGAACAACTACAACCTTCTTAACTGTGATCACAATCATACAGTGGTCTGGAACCCGTGGGAGAAAAAGGCGAAAGCCATAGTAGATCTAGGAGACGAAGAGTACAAGCAAATGCTCTGCGTCGATGGGGCAGCAGTTGAGAAGCCGATAGCTCTGAGGCCAGGCGAGGAGTGGACAGGCCGGTTGGAGCTGTCTGTCATGCCTTCAATATAATAACTCCAGTGACAGCAGTTGAGAGGCCAATGGCTCTGAGGCCAGGCGAGGAGTGGACAGGCCGGTTGGAGCTGTCTGTCATGCCTTCAATATAGTAACTCCAGCGACTTCAGTCGCAATATATAACCTCATGGTCTCTATCAATAATCAATGACCATGATTATAGAAGTTTAAGGTACAGGAATAAGGAGAGGCACAGTGCAGTGCAGTCAGTGTTTCTTATTGCAGTCAATTGCAGAACTCCATCTCAAAAAAAGTGTAGAGAAGGTAAAGCCAAAAATTTATCAGAGCCAGGCCGCTGCGCCACTCTTATTCATTGATTATATTTGCCTTTTTTATTGGATTTTCTAGCATATGCCCCTAACAACCACTTTTAAGTTAAAAGGTGGATTTCTATTGGCTCCAATTTCATTAACAATGATGACCCTGCTTGCACAAAAATCTCCACCAATCAATATATTTCACCTGAATAAAAATTCATCAGAGGTTCTGTTATATCAAGTCATTTAAATAAACAGTGTAATTTTAGGAAAGCATATCATGAGAGGGGTAAAAAGAATTCCACTTAAACTTATTGTCGCATATGCTGCAATGTGAAACTTTTTTTTCTTTTTTTTTTTTGACAGATGCTGCAGTGAAACTAATAACAATTATTCACTAACATTATATCTTATGATTAGATGCTATAATAATTAAAGCACACATACTTTGTATTGGATTCTTTTGGCTAGTAAAGCATTGGCTTACATTGAGTTCTCTATGGAGTTGATTACCCTCATTCATTATATCCAAATATAGGTCACAAGTGTCTACACCTATTTGCTTTTAGACATTTCTTAAGTCTCAATATTTATTTAGACAAATAAATAGTTCTGCACATATTATAATTTTAAAGGACATAAAAAACTAATTAGTTATAAACTACAAATATTTACTTTTTTTCCTTTAGCCAATACAAAAACTGAAATTATTTACTTTGGATTTACTTCTGCAGCTGATAAAACTTGTCCATCACTATTTTGTCAATAATCAAGTACCTGGTAATGTAGGGCAGGGTAATTTATATACTCCCAAATTTTGATAATTGACTACAAGTTAAAGAGGAAAGGGAAAAGTCATAAGAAGTCAACATATTGCTGTTAAAAGTGAAAGTGTAAAACTGCAGAAATATGCAGACAACTCAAATCACAAAGATCATCATCAAACTCACTATGTTTTCATGGTAGTATCAATTATCAAAGGCAAATCTAAAACAACAAAAATAGTAGGAATTGCAAGCAGTGGTGGTGGGACTACTAAGCCACTGCATATTCATAAACTGATGAAGTATCAAGTGAAAAGTGTTCCTGCCCTTTTATCATATTAGGGTGGTGGGACTAACAAAGCACTGCAAATATTAGTGTTGAAGTTCTAGAACTATTCATCACATGTGTTACTTGTATTGTCAAGGTGATAGTTAAGGGGTAATGTTCGGGACATCAAAATTTGTCTTCAAATTCTTTTCTCAAATGACGTAACAATAGCAGACACAGGACGGAATTTGGTTGAGTGGTTTATGTGCAAGATTTGGGGAAAAAAATTGAGAATAAAATTTGGGATACTTAACATTTTCCTACTTAAGAACATGTATATGCCTCCTTTCAATAATTTTAGTAATCTGAAATTAATTCGAACAATCAGATCTAAAATTACCTTATTCTAAAAATCTTTCTAAAAGTTTTTTGGAAAAGGAAATTATTTTGACACACATAAATATAAATATTGTAAATTGGAGATGAACAGTATTGATTATTTAGCAGTATTTACATGCATAATTATAATTTACACATATGTATTGTTTTGGGTTTTAAGAATCTTCGATTCGGTTGATTAATCTCGATACCTGTCTAATTTAAATTTAAAATTTAATTAATTATAATAAGTTTTCTTAAATAAAAAGTTATACAATATATAAAATTAATATTTTAAATGTCATTATAATATTATAATATATTTAATTTTTAACCTAATTAATCATACTATTGATTGTTACGCTTATAGTTGCCTCACTTAAATGGCAATAAAGAATAACACCACAAAGACCATAAATGCAGAGGCCCCTACCACAGCACCACCCTACTTACCCCCATTTATCACAACATTTTTAAGAAACAAAAACCTAAGCCTGTCATTTTTCCACTCTTCTAACAAACATCTTCACTCCATTTCTTTCAACTTCCCAAGAAACACTTTGTAAGAACTGAGGCATATGTTATTTATTGTCTACCCCAATACTCTTTCTTCATTTTCTCTCTGGGAATGTTAAAAACTTCACCTTTCTTGGTTTTGAAACTCACCCACAAAAAGTAAAAGAGCAAACAACAAAAAGAAAAGCTTGGATCTTTAGTTTATTCCAAGTCTTCTTGCTCTCTCTTTTGACTAAAGTACCTACTGGGCTGCTGTATTTTCAATAAAAATCTCAACTTTACTTTTTCTAGACAAGTTTCTTGAAATTTGGCTCCATTCTCATTAGCCCTTTTACATATACTATGTGTAGTGTGTATTTATAGAAGCTGAGCTACCATCTTGAAAAAGCAGAGATCTATGGGGATTTGTAGTGTTTAAGTTGATAACTAAATCTTGATTCAAGATTTTCAAAAGATGGGAGCTTTTTACATTTATGGTTATATATTCTTGGTGGGTTTTTTGAGCTTTCAAGGAAATGCTGCTAGCTTTCTTGATGCTGACAAGCTAGCATTGCTTGATTTTGTAAGCAATTTCCCTCATTCCAGGTCTTTAAACTGGAATGTATCCACTCCAGTTTGTAACAACTGGACTGGTGTCACTTGTAGTCAAGATGGGTCAAGAGTTACAGCAATAAGATTGCCTGGAGTTGGATTTACTGGGCCCATTCCGGAGAATACTCTAAGCAGGCTGTCAGCATTGCAGATCTTGAGTCTTAGATCCAATGGTATATCTGGGCCTTTCCCTTATGATTTATTGAATTTGAAGAATTTGAGTTATCTTTATCTTCAATTTAATAGCTTTTCGGGTCCTTTGCCAGTTAATTTCTCGAATTGGAAGAATCTTACTAGTGTTAATTTGTCAAACAATGCCTTTAATGGGAGTATTCCTGTGTCTATTTCGAATTTGACACATCTTTCTGCTTTGAATCTTGCCAACAATTCACTTTCTGGTGAGATACCTGAGTTAGAGTTGAGTAATTTGCAAATTTTGGACTTGTCAAATAATAAGCTCACTGGCAATGTACCTAAATCACTTCAAAGGTTTCCGAAATCAAGGTTTGTTGGTAATGATCTTTCGTTGTCATATACTCATGTAAGTGGAATTCCGGATGTAAATCCACCTTTGAAACCAGTTCCGAAACCTAAGGGTGACGGGAAACTAAGTGAAAGAGCGTTGCTTGGAATTATAATTGCTGGTAGCCTTCTTGGGGTCATTGCATTTGCCTTCCTTTTGATTGTTTGTTGCTTAAAAAGAAAAAGAAGTACTGATTTGTCGGGGAAACTGGAGAAAGGGGGACTGTCACCAGAGAAAGCAATTTCAAGAAGTCAAGATGCAAACAATAAGTTGGTTTTCTTTGAAGGGTGTAGCTACATATTTGATTTGGAAGATTTGTTGAGAGCTTCTGCAGAGGTACTTGGAAAGGGAACATTTGGTATGGCTTATAAGGCGATATTAGAGGATGGAACTTCAGTAGTGGTGAAGAGGTTGAAGGAAGTTGGTGCCGGGAAACGGGAATTCGAACAGCAAATGGAAATGGTAGGGAGTATCAAACATGAAAATGTGATTGAGCTGAGGGCATACTACTACTCCAAGGATGAGAAACTTATTGTGTGCGATTACTACAGTCAGGGAAGTGTTGCTGCAATGTTGCATGGTATGTTTTTTCTTCCACGTTTATGCTTATGTTATTGTTAACTATTAGATCTGCTGCTGTTCAGTCACGATGTACATCTTGTGTCCATCATTCTTGTTGAATTTGATTATTGAAAACCATGAGTAGTTAATTGTGAAATGTGAATTGGAAATAGACCAAATGCACTGGAATTTTGCAAGCAAATGTATTAGAACTTGGAATGATCTTTCTATTAAGCCATTAAAGCCATCATCTCTTCAGAATTACTTTTCAAAGAATTAACTTTTGTGTCGGTCCAGATGTGCACCAAAATTTCAAGTGCGCTGCTCCAGATCCTTATCCTTTTTTATTTACTTAGTTGTTGACAGGAGTGAGTTGGCATGGAATCTTATTCTCTCTACCCCTTTGGAAGTACCTAACTTCTTGTTGCTTCCAATTTATCCTCTTCTCCTTGTTTTGTATGTCCAGCAAGATTAATATAGGAGTCTCATGGTACCTTCTGCTCCAGTTATCCGATCATTGACAAACATAATTGACCATCAAATGTGAGATACAATAAGAAAACTAAAAATATAAATGATGCAGACATGCTATATAATCATTATTTATGTAGGGTATTCATGTTCTAGTGATTGAGACACCAAGTCTTTGAATGTACCCAAGTTTGCAGATTCAGTCAGTCACAATTGTTTATTATTGTGTGGACCAATTTATGTTGGCCTCTCTTTTTCCTATATTTGAAATTGGTTTTAGGAGGCTGATCCACTGATCATAATTGACCTGTTTACAGTACTCATCTTTTCCTAATTACACTTCTTGTCCCAAGCTCTACAGAAACCTGTTGACTCTAGCTATCGTTCTCAGCTATACCTAACTGTATAACTAAAGCATGCGGCCACTGATACACTGTTATCTAACCTCTTAAAATCATATTATTTTCTACAGCCATCTTATGCTTGTTTGTAGATATTGCTTGTCAAAGTAATTATATTTTATTTAGTTTGATCATTTTGATTTTTGTGGCGTGTGCAATTTTTTTTAATATATTAAGATGCATTAGGTATCAGCTAAAATATTATATGTTTTCTTATATAAAAATTCTACTTGTGATCTGTAATAGTGAATAATAATATTTCATAAAGCGATGCCTATTTGGATGGTCTTCTTGTTTTTAGCTATATTTATTTAGCTTTAGGTTAACTGGGTGTATTGTTGAAGTTCATCTTTTTGGGAAATGCTTTTCAAAAAAAAACCCACTGAATTTTTATGATCAAAAGATGAAAAAGTCAGTTTGATTATTTACTGCTGGGGCAGAAATAGAATAATCCATAACATCTATTCAAGCTATTAACTTACTAGAACATTGATCCTCTTAAATTTTTCAGGTAAAAGAGGAGAGGAGAGGACTCCTTTAAGTTGGGAATCCCGACTAAGGATAGCCATAGGGGCAGCACGAGGTATAGCAAAAGTCCACGAGGAAAACGGGGGAAAGCTTGTCCATGGAAACATAAAATCATCAAACATCTTTCTAAATCCTCAACAATATGGTTGTGTATCAGATCTTGGTTTGTCAACAATCATGAGTCAATTACCTCCACTCATCGCTCGTGCTGCTGGCTACCGGGCCCCTGAGGTCTCAGATACACGCAAAGCCACGCAACCATCAGATGTCTATAGCTTTGGTGTTGTATTACTGGAGCTCCTCACTGCTAAATCCCCTGTCCATACTACGGGAGGGGATGAGCTTGTACATCTGGTCCGATGGGTGCATTCGGTGGTAAGAGAAGAGTGGACTGCTGAAGTGTTTGATCTAGAGCTAATGAAGTACCCAGGTATAGAAGAAGAGATGGTGGAGCTTTTACAAATAGCGATGGCATGTGTGGTTAGAATGCCAGACCAGCGCCCAAAAATGGCGGATGTAGTAAAAATGATTGAAAATGTAAGGCGGCCGATTGATTTTGACAACCGCCCATCTTCCGAAGCTAAATCAGAAACTTCAACTCCCCTACCGCCATCACTTCCACAGTCCGAACTGCAAGTCCCAGAATGATCAACTGTTCTATCACTTTTCTTTTTGTCTAGCATGTTTGTGTTGCCTTAACATTAAAATACACCTCTAAATTGTAACTGCCTCTATTCACAAACTTTGTGAACTCAAAACTTCTTGCATGTATTCTGCAACCTGAGCCACATCAAGGCCGAGTCAGGTTATGTTATTTTCAGTATTTGTGTAAGTTATCATTTATTAATGATTAATTTGTAGTCAAATGTACTCTGTAGTTTCTGGTCATCAAAGTTCAATTTATTCTATTGAATTTCTTCAAGGCTTCAATAATTATTTTGCAGCACATGTGCTCATATGCTCTAGAGGATTAAAAGACAGATATGAAGCACATTGGTGAATTATTAACCTCTGAGCCATACATGTACAAGTCTATCTGTTTGAATATAAATAATTGAGTAGTATCTAAATGCAGCATAGAAAACATTTTGTAAATCAACACCTAGCACCTTTGGAAGATACTAAGCATTCTCTTTATTATTAAAATATAATGATGTTAAAAGTCGAGGATGTGCACACAATGTGGTCATGTGTGATGCAGTGGAAAGTAGAGACACCATTTGCTCACAATATGAGTAATCTTCATAATCAATCATGGGACAGGTGGATAAGGGGGTGAGGGGCGGTCTGGACGGTTTGAAAGGTCTAAACCAAATCAAACCGAAATAATCGGTTTTTCAAAATCTCAATCCAAAACCAAACCATTATGTTTAAAATTCAAACCAAACCGATCCGTTTAAAACGGTTCGGGTTCGGTTTGGTTTCGGTTTAAACCGTTTTTTAAATGTAAAACAAAGTTAGCGACAAAATTAAATTTTAACTTGAAAAATAAGAAATGAAAAATTCAATTTATATTTTCTTTTTAATCATATTGAAAGAGGATACAATAATATATTAGCTTGATAAATAAAAGAGACGGAATAAAATAAAAAAAAATGTGATTTCGTATACTTTTATAAATATATAAATAAAAAGAATGGAAACATAATGCATACATCAAAATTAATATCATAAAATAGAATAAATAACTTTTTTAAAGAAAATCTTTACTAGGATACCTTTTATATGTTTAAGATTTTACATTTTTTTGTATATTATAATTTTATTTTTAGTAATACATTATTAGTACATGTATATTAATGTTTAAATTTACACGTTCGGTTCGGTTCGGATTTATCGGTCGGTTTGGAGGTAAAAACCGAAACCAAACCGAAATAATTCGGTTTTTAAAATTTGAAACCATAACCAAACCAAACCAAACCGTTAAATTTGGTTTGGAAGGATTGGATCGGCCGGTTTCGGTCGGTTTGGAGAATTTTTGCTCACCCCTAGGTGGATGTATTGACACATTAATGCACATCTTGATGAAAATTATTTCTCATTTGTGTCAATCTGCTTAAATTTTAAATTATATTTATATAATTTGGAAATATATTAATATTATCTTAAAATAAATTAAAATTATTGTTGTATTGTTAAACATCGTTTTTATATAGTATAGTATATATAGAATATTCAAATTGTTGTTAAACGTTAAATGTTCTAAATCGTAATTGTAAAAGTTTTGATGTTGACAGCGTACTAACTAGAATTTTGTTGGTAAATGTTTCAGGTATGGATAATTTTGATGATTTTTGTGATATGTTACCGGGTCCGAATAGGAGGAACATTACTTGTGATAATCGTTATCATGTTAGCCCTTGGATGAGGACCAAGTGAGTACAGGACAGCCTTGAGGGATATAAAGTTGTAAGTATTCGCTCTTTTCTACACTTGTATTTCAATTTTCAATTCACATCATGTCATTATACTTTGTGCTAAATATATATACTGTTTCGTGTTTGATTTGTTGTTGTAGATCGTAGATGGTAGCTGGCCTTAATATGATAAAGCAGCTGGATGGTGCCGAGTTTACTTGGCGTCATCATGTAGTGACTAAGGGGCGTTTGAGTTAGTTTAAAATAAGTGACTTCTAGCTTAAATCAAAAAAATGGAGCACAAGTGAGAAGTAAATAATTTAATAAAATGTTTGGAAAGAAGCAGAAGCTGTGAGACAAAAGTTAGCATTTTCAGCTTCTTAAAGTGCTTCTATTTTTTTACACAAACGGGTCAAAAAGAAGCAGAACCCAGAAGCTTCTTCATCCCAAACACGCCCTAAATTTATCTTAATTTCATGAACTACTCCCTCCGTACCAAAATACATGTCACATTTGACTTTTAACTAGTGAAATTGACTATAGTTTGATGGCAATTTATATGTGTTAGGGGTCGTTTGGTTCATGGGTATGTGGAATCAGGTACGGGGTTTGTTCATTCCAAACCCATACCTGGTGTTTGGTTGGAGAAAATAAAATCTAAACACATACCTTAAACCCCCAAGCATGAGTTTTTGATACCTAGGTGGGGAGGTGGGTATGAGATGGGGGTATGGGACTGCATTCATTTTTGATTTTTTTTTGTCACTATTTATGTAATCGAATATTAATGTTTTATACAAAATTAAATCAATGATGCAAAAATATATAACAATAATAATTTTATTAATATTTTCAATTAATATAAATTAATAACTTATTTTTTGCAAAAATTGTATCTATTGATTCCACCACTCAACCAAACACATGATATCAAATATGATATCTCAAACCCATACCAGCTTAACCCGATTCCTCATTCCAACCTGATACCACTCTTCAAACCAAACGATCCCTTATATAATTAAAAAAATATATCTAGTTTATTTTAAGATAGAACTTTTTATGTTTAAAAATAATAAATAAATAATTTTTATGTATAGTTAAAGATGAGTCAATTTGAATAGTTAAAAATCAATTGATATGTGTATCTTGGGACGAAGAAAGTAGTTTTTATGTGGCAGTAGTTGAAGCAGTTGTAGTACTTGAGGGGTCGTTTGGTTTGAATGATTTCGTTTATGCAATGTAGTTGATTCGGTTGATAAATTTAGTTTATAACGTTTGGTTTATACAACACATGATATATGATATACAATATAATTAATTATGTTTCCAAACATCTCAAAAGAGTACTTGAAATAAAATTTGAAAATTTTAAGTTATTGATTTTTAATTTTAATTAACTTAAACCCCGTGCAATGTACGGACGGTTATAATATTTATTATTTTATCGTATATATTTCAGATTTAACTAATTTTATTGAAAGTAATATTATGATAGAATAATGTGATTAAATAAAACTTTTATTTAACAGCTGAATAAATTCTTAATAGTTAAATGCATCAAATAGCTAATTTAAAATTAAGTCACATATATATTTTAATAAGAATGTTAAAATATATTATATTATTATATGTTATAATTTAAGAAGACACATAAACCGAGATATAAACAACCCAATCAACATTTTAATATTTGGTTATCAATAATATAGAACAAATCCTTAAAAATAGAACCATAGATGTATAAAACATGTTATAAGCTAAAGGGAAGCGTACGAATCCATAATACCATTTTCAAAATAAGTTACAATTTTCAAAAAAAAAATAATCAAAAATAAAAAAATATGTTACAATATCTTATAAATCAAAGAGGTCCATAGATATCAAACTCGACTGACCAATTAATTTTTCATATTTCTATTTTAATAGTACAATAATATATTGTATAGTCTAAATTTGTAATATTACTTTTAAATTTAGATCAGTAATATATTTTGATTGACAAATATCACCATTTATTTAATAATTATGTTATATTTTTATATATATGTCGCCCATATTAATTGTAGAAGATCGGTTTTTTCAGTCAGTAAATCTTAAAAAAGATAATATGTTTTAGTTAAAAAGGTAATATATATTGCTTGATGTTATTTTAGAAAATTGAGTTTTTTTAGTTAGAAAATATAAAAAAGATAATATATCCTACTCCCTCCGTGCCATATTTTTTTTCCTGTTTCTCTCTGACACGTTTGCCAACATACACTTTTAATTGTTAATATCTTTAATTTTATATAAGTATGAAATATAAAAAATTCACCGTATTAAAGTACTCATGAATACGAATCCAACAAGATCACTCACCACTATATTTAGTCTTACAAATTATACATAAATTAGCAATTCATCTCTTGTTATGAACAGTCCCGACATCTCAAACAAGAAAAGAAAAAAGAAACGGAGGGAGTAGTATAAAAGAATAATTAGTTATATAGATTGGCCTGTATTTCAGTTTAAAGTTAAAAAGAATAATTAGTTATGTAGATAGGCATGTATTCGGCCCAATTATCGACCTACCAAACTTCTTTCGATTTTAATAGTATAGTGAATTTTAGAAAAAATAACGTATTGTAGTTAAAAAGGTAATAACTATATTGTTCGATGTTATTTAATTTAGAAGATAGAGTTTTCTTAGTTAGAAATTTTTTAAAAGAAACATATCTTAGTTAAAACGAATAATTAGTTACATAAATAGGCCTTATTTCAGCCCAAAATTTTAAAAAAATAATTATTTGCATAGATAAGCCGTATTTCGACCCATATATCGACCGATCAAATTTTGAATGTTTCGGTTTTAATAGTATAATATAGATTTCGGCCGAAAGTTAAAAAGAACAATTAGTTATATAGATAAGCTCATACTTCGGCTCAAATATCGACCGACCAAACTTTTAATTTTTCGGTTTTAATAGTATAGTATAGTATAGATAGATATGTATTTTACTTGTAAAATTTTAAATAATAACAAGGAAGCCAACTAATTGTCATTTATTTTAATTTTGACTAGCTTACTGTCAATATTTTAACACTAAAAATGTTTAAAATTATTTTTATTTGTTAGAAACTAGTATTGCCTTTTGGATTGTATTGTTGAGATCATTACTCATTTTTTAAATTCTTTGTTCTAAAATCGAGTTTTTTTTCGAGTAATCCGAGTTTTACCCAAGTTTAACTTGAGTAAAAAACTGATTTATGGCCGAGTATACCAAATCGGATCGGAACTAGGGCCAGGTCCGAGTACTCCCCCGACAAGTCTGAGTTTTAAACATCGATTCTGATAAATTAGAATTTCTACTATGATAGGAGATAAAAAAGAGAGAGAAAGTGAAAAATGGAAGAAAATGAGAGAGGAGATCATGTGGAAGAAATAGGGACCTATTTTTGTATCTCTTAGATAAAAAGTTTTGTTTTTTTTCACCTAAAAATTTTAGGTAAGAAGGGAAAAGTTGGAGCGAAGAATTTTTACTTGAACCCCTGTTCTTGTCTTGTCCAGATAAGCTCGTTATATATTGGTAAGGGAGATGGTCCCTTGAGTTGAGTTGCTCTTACGCTCTCACGTCTCTTTTGGTTTTACTACCCATCACAGGTATCTTACATTACAGTAGACACAGAGAGATAAGTAGAGAGAGAGATATTAAACATGTTTGTGATAAGGGGATCAGGGAAAAGTTATATTTAAAGCTGAATTTGTGGCGGTGAAGTATGGAACTTTCTTTACAAGTACAACGTCCTGTTTGGTGTAGAAATGTGTATCGTGATGCACCTCATTTCAAGCTCAATCCTTTTCCTGGTTTTTCAAGAACATTAACACAAGTAATGTTGCTGCTTGTTTTGTCTGTAAATTGTATCTTGTTATAATTAGGCAAATGGGTTTTACTTTTATTATTTAATTTAAACTAATGTTTTATGGCCTTTTAGGATCTCATTTGTTCTTTCACTCTTCTGATTAATTGTTGTACTTCATCCGCACTTTCTTTGTAATTGTTTTACTGTTTATCTATACAATGTCTAGCTTATTCAGTTGATAAGTAGTAGAACCATGGCTAAGAACTGTTAAGTTAATGTATTAAGAGGAGGGTTTAGCAATTACCTTGTATATAATGTTTATGTGATAATCAACATATATTTGCAAAGATGGCCTTAAAAGCCGGTGTAAGAACCTCAATTGCGTGCCGCATGCCAAGAAAATGCACACATTTGTTTTGAGGAGTTGGGGTTCTTTTCGTATAATAAAACCAAGCCAATCACGTGCTTCTTTCATTTCTTTAACAATCTTGTATACTGCTGACATCAAGCCAAAAATATCAATACTGAGCAGCATAATTAGGCTCTTCAAGACCCACTAGAAAAAATGATGTACATGCAGCTAATTGCATGGTAAATACCCTCCCAAAGCGATCTTTCACTTATTCTTCATGAGAGGTAATAAATGGGAGTAAGTTTCAAAAATCGCAAAGTTGATCCAAAACCTGGCGAAATGGCCACGCCCGGTCATAATTCCATAATGCCCTCCCAGATATTCGTTGTGTTGAGATTGTTGATGCCTTTTAGGGTCGCAAGGGCTGGTTGGTGCTAGTGACGGTGACGGTAGTGGGGGTGACTAAGGATTTATGATGAATGTTGGCCGGACTGGAGAATGGTTGGATGTGGTAAGAAAAAAATTGATAGCATGATTAGTCACTGAGAAAATCAGTGGCATGCTGTCAACGTTTCCCTTATCATAGCCAACCATTCCCATGTTAAAGCCAAAGGTAAAGTTCTGTTTTGTTCATAAGTTCTTAATAGTGAATCATTTAGGTTTACGGGATTCATTGCAACCTATGCAGTATTGTTTCAGGAATACATTTACTTTTGTGTGTGTGCGTGCACGTGCTCATTGTCATATTTAACATTCATCAAGTTTGTATATCCTTCTCTCGCACCTAGAATTGCTCTGAATCCATTTACTTGGTTCACATGGATTGCTCAAATAAAACACTTGTTTTTCTTCACAAAAAAGATAGAGATTTTCCAATTTGGGGTGTCTTAATTTTGGGGACATGTCATAGGTGTCTATTGCGGTTTGACTTTGCTACATTACAGTCTGAAACTAAGTGGTTGAAATATGAAATTTTGAAGTAAGATTTTACATATAGTTTGATTCTCCTTTTGATAGTCAACTTTCTACATTACAGTCTGAAACTAAGTGGACTGTGGATGCAATATTAATTTTAAGAGTACGGTGTAATATATAGTTTGATTCTTCTTTTGACAGTCAAGGTTCCACTGGATGCATATATGATGGACTTTGTATTTAGCGAGAGGGAAGATGGAGGGGTTTTTGACAATAAATTGGGTATGGATTACCACATCCCTGTCTTTGGAGGGATAGCAAAGGAACCACCTATGCATATTGTACATATTGCTGTTGAAATGGCTCCCATTGCTAAGGTAAAATTTGTTTCTTTGATGAATATGGTGCTAACATATTTATTGATTTTCTTGTAAAAGACCCCCACTGTGGTTCTGTATAGTTCAGTTGTTTTTGTTTGAACAGTATTCCATAAACATTTTTTGCATGACCTAGACAGGTCGGGCTTTAGTCGTTCGGTGTAAAACTTTAAAGTAAATAAAATCCCTACCCTAAGCTAACTGCCTTACTACCACATTTACAGAAGGGTTCACAAGTTTATCAAGTAAAGGAAGATACTAACAAAATGGATGGGTATGATTTTTCTGTTGTGTAATAAATTGATGATCGGATGTTCTTTACTTATTTATTTCATTTTCCCTTCTTTTTTCTGTTCCTTTTCACTTGCAGGTGGGAGGTTTCGGACTTTCGGTGATGTAGCTACCAGTCTTTCCAGAGCTGTTCAGAATCTGAACCACACTGTTGACATAATTTTTCCCAAGTATGACTGCTTGAACCTTAAGCAATGTAAGCTCAGATCAGCGGTTTGTCTTAAATTTACTTTATTTCCAATGGTAAATATCTGATATGCTTTACTATATATAAAATCTACTACTAGGGACCAACTGTAACATCAGTGGTTTAATTTTAGTTTCTAACAAGAATAAACAAGTCAATAATTTGAATGTATTTAAGCGAATGGTCTTTTGAATGAACGTATACAGTTTCATGGTATATGTTGAAAAAAAAGGTATATAATCCTTTTTTAAGTCAAAGCTATTACTCCAGTATTTTCTACCTGTTATTTTTGTCTTATAACTTGTCTGTGAATTATTTTTTCAGCAATAAGATTTCAGTTCTTTTTTATTCCATTCCATATTCAGTGTTTAATGTTATCTAATTCACATTAAATTGTTTTTATCTAATAAAAACTGATAAATCTAGGATTTAGGTCCAGTGCTCTTAAGATATATCCTGTCCCATAACCAGAGATGGGGAGATGGTAATGGATTATGGAAGTCCTCTTATTTCATCATCGCAACTTGTTAATATTAACAAAAAAACAAGAAGAAGAATAAACAACATTTTTCCTGTAATTTTCCTTGCAAATAGATAATGTGCACTAATGTAGTGTAATTTTTTAACCAACCCACATGCAAAAGATAAACAAAGTTATTATTTTCTTCCTGCTTAATATTATATTTGTATGTTTATTCACTATGTAAGTATCACGTACCTAAATGTTATGTAAAAATTATAATTTGGTCCCTTTAGTAAGTTCCCTATTATATTTTCTTTAAATGTAATTTGGATTTTTTTACTTTTCAGGAAGTGTAATTTTAACGCCAACCAAAATTTTGGCTTCGTCTTAAAAAGGACGCTACGTGCAATATTTGGCTCTTGGCTATTATTTTTCTTGGACGTAAAGTTTAATAGTGCTTTCTATTAAGTTACTATTGTGGTATTGAGATAGGTGGAGGAATTTCATTTTCACAAAAGCTACTTTTGGGGTGGGACGGAAATAAAAGTTTGGTTTGGCAAGGTAGAAGGCTTATCTGTCTACTTCTTGGAGCCTCAAAACGGGTAATATTTTCTTGAAATCTCCTTATGCTCGTTTTACACATCCCTTATCATGTGATTCATACGTATGACCTTGGCAGCGTATAATTTTGGCAGTCACTTCTTCCGATAGATGATATCTAGAAAACTTCTAGTTAGGTAGTTAATATACTATCTGTAAAGTTTCTTACATTTATCTTGCCTTGCAGTCTCTTTTGGACAGGGTGCATTTATGGCTGTAAGAATGATGGGGATAGATTTGGTTTTTTCTGCCATGCTGCTCTTGAGTATCTTCTTCAGAGCGGGTCTAATCCTGTAGGTGTTGGATTTCAGTTATTGAGTAATTTTTTTAACTACACTCTTACATTATTTTATCGGGAGCACAGGTTGAGAAAGTAGAACTGTTGGTGTCTGTTAGCAATTTAGCTGTGAACCCTGTACATTTCAAACATGGGATGAGAGGACTACAGCCTACAGGCTACTGCTTGTTCTATCTCCTGCTTTCTATGTTTTAACCTCAAAAAACATATGTTCGCTATAAAACCTATTTATTACATTTTAAATTTTAGATTTTGACTGTAAAATAACATGGATTCCTAATATGCTATTACTTAACGTACAATGGATTCAGTATCATAATTAGAAATAATTGATTGGCAATTTGCCATGACTTATGTATATATCCTCTATGACTTGGCAGGATATTATTCACTGCCATGATTGGTCTAGTGCTCCAGTTGCATGGTTGTTTAAGGATCATTACATGCACTATGGTGTTAGTAAAGCTCGTGTCGTCTTCACAATTCATAACCTTGAATTTGGTGCACATTTAATTGGCAAAGCGATGGCATATGTAGACAAGGCAACAACGGTTCGTGCTTAGCCCTCAAACACTTAATATTGTTATTTCTGGATTAATATTTCTCTGCAACCTAAGAAAACACTGCTCACAACTATAAATGATTGGGCAAATTGAACTTATCACCCAGATTTTCAAATGATAATTATAGCTGTCTAGCATACAAAATAATCCAGTTTATGCTTGCAGGTATCTCCCACTTACTCACAAGAGGTTTCGGGAAATCCTGCAATTTCTCCACATCTTAACAAATTCCACGACATATTAAATGGAATAGACCCAGATATATGGGACCCTTATAATGACAAAGTCCTTCCTGTAAGTTGGTCATACTTTGTTCCTGAAGTTATCTTCACTTGTTGAAAACTGTTAATATCATTTTAAGTCTAGACACACATACACATGAAATAAATTTTAAGAATCAAAATATCTTAATAATTGAATTCCTTTTAATTTTCCACCTCTTTCCTAATAATTGGCACTTCTATCTCAGGTATGTCACACTTCAGAAAATGTATTTGAAGGTAAAAGGGCAGCCAAGGAAGCCTTGCAACAAAAACTTGGTCTCAAAAGAGTCGATCTTCCTCTGGTAGGAATTATAACTCGTTTAACTCATCAGAAAGGAATCCACCTTATTAAACATGCCATCTGCCGCACACTGGATCGTGGCAGACAGGTTATTCATCTCTCCTTGGATTAGATTTTCATTCACTTTTCTCAGTTGGCAAATTATGTTCTACAATCACTTTATACTCAGTTTCGTTCACGCAGTGCGATGCACATGTCTATGCAGCATGGTAAATTGTGAATGACTAGGGACCCTTTACCTATCTTTGTTATTTTAGATAGAAAGCTATTGACTTTTACATAACAAAGTCACTTTGTTAAATGTATATGATTCTAATTAGTGGATCATCCCAACACCTTGATGTTGTTCTTTCAACCATGTAATGGTAGAAGAGAAAAAAATAGAAAGAAAAGAAACTAAGGAAGTTAATGCATTTGCTTGTGTGTTGTTTTCCAAATTATTAAGTGAACAAAGAAGGGTAGTTTTGAAATTATGAGATGTTCTGTGAGAGCTTTTCCATATATCATTTCTACAGTCGGAATCTCAAGTATATACTCTCCCCTACTCTTTACCAAGTAATTCTACTGAGAACTGGGAGCGTAGTTGATGATATTATTTATGATTTTTCTTTACTTCTTTACTCTCTACTAAAATTTAAGACTACAATGTATGATTTTAGGAGAATTGGTCATCTAATATGTATGAAATGAATGCATATGCAATTAAGGTGTTCATGGAGGCATCTAAGTATATAGCTAATCGAAAACATTTGTGAAAGACTAGGCACTTGTCCTTTTGCAATATATGTATGCTCTATGCTGAAGATATGTTATTACAGGTTGTGTTATTACTAGGTTCAGCTCCAGATCCTCGCATTCAAAATGATTTTGTTAATATGGCAAGTCATTTGCACTCTTCCCATAATGACCGTGCACGACTCTGTCTGACATATGATGAGCCTCTTTCTCACTTGGTATTATTTGTGGAACTTATAGTAGCGTCCTGGGTGGTGCAGACTTTATTCTGGTCCCTTCAATATTTGAACCGTGTGGACTAACTCAACTTACTGCCATGAGATATGGGTCAATACCTATTGTTCATAAAACTGGAGGTACATGGATATTGCATACATTTATTTTTCTGAACACCTTAGCTACTTGTGTTTGGTGTATATAGATCCTACATCTTTCAAATTGTTTTGTAAGTATTGACCTCCCGGATATATTTAGCACTAGGCGGTGAAAACATATACTAAACTTCCTTTCATATCCAACTGTGGCTATGGCTTACTTTCTATCATAAGTGGTTTCAGATTTAGAACAGTGCTAGATTGTGTATACTAAACTTCCTTTCATATCCAACTGTGGCTATGGCTTACTTTCTATCATAAGTGGTTTCAGATTTAGAACAGTGCTAGATTGTGTATGTACATGCCCATAGAGAAATATCTTCTATTTTTGCCCACTACCAAGCTATTAGTGCACCACCTGCTCACCATTAACAAAGGCAATTTTAGGTGGTTGATATTAAGAAGAAAAGTTTGCTTTTTCATGATATTTGTTATATTATTTATCATCTCCCAACATGAAATGCCTTGAGCGATTAAGAAATCCACTGAGGGCATCAAAGTTTGATGGAAGTATGTCTGGATTTAAATTTCTGCTTTGTGTCGGGAAGGTTTTAGATTTTTAATATTTGCAAAATCACTGTGCTGCAAGTGTACATTACAGATAAATTGCCAAAAAGGAAGCTTCTATAGCTCTTTTGTATCTTTTAAGTGGTTACAAACAATTGTATCTAAGAGCAACATATGAGTTACCTGCATTCTTTCACAGTTTTCATTCACTGTTAACTTGGTAGATTCTATTATGAGATTAAGTGGTTTAACTGTAGTGCTGTTCTTGTGTTGTTCCTTTGTCGATCGTATCCTTTACTTCCCTTGTTTAGTGATGCTGCTAGTTATTGTTAGGTTTTAGTTCATGTAGCTTCAGCTTATGTTTCTTGTCTCTGCAGTTGTACTGCTCCCCTACTATATTAGGGATTGCCTTGCTTTTAAAAAAAGTAAAGATCCTATTATGAAGACATTATTCTAGTTAGATTGTAGTATGTATTTACAGTCACTTTAACCTTTTTTTCTTGTAGGGCTCTATGATACTGTATTTGATGTTGACCATGATAAAGAGAGAGCACAAGCACGAGGTCTTGAACCTAATGGATTCAATTTTGAGGGAGCTGACGCTGCTGGTGTTGACTATGCTGTCAATAGGTTAGTTATGGTAGCTTGATTAATAAAGTTGTTTTTTATCTTAAACTCAAGAGTCAAGTCTCTCACTTTGTTATGCACATACTTGTTCCATATAATGCGGAATGCCGCGCACCATTGTTTATCTGCACAAAATGATCATCCATGCTTTACTTTTCAGAGCAATTTCTGCTTGGTATGATGGTCGGGATTGGTTCAACTCATTATGCAAGCTTGTGATGGAGCAAGACTGGTCTTGGAACAGACCAGGTCTTGACTACCTGGAGCTTTACAATGCAGCTCGAAAGTTGTAGGAACCAGTCAGGAACAGCTGGGTCACTGAGGCGCAAGTAAATCTTCTCTCGCAATTGTACAGTTTAGTGATAATTCCTCATCTGCTGTCATCCTTTCCATCTAAACGCAAATACAGCTGCATATAGTTTATTTAATTACAATTAGGTACAGAGAAAGAAAGAGAGACACTGCTGGTAGTAGTGTAAGTTTGAAATTTTTTCTTCACACATTTTTGTTTAGCGAAGTTTGAAATTTAGTATCCATATGTGATACACAGTAGAGTGCTAATACTGTCAACTTGTAAGTTGTAAATCCTTTAGTAAAAAACAATTGAAATGGAGAAAGCCAAAAAAAATCATCTAGCTGGATGTCTTCGCATATTCTTTGTCATTCTTTTTTAGTGGTAACCAGCTGGTTACTATATAGATAGAAGCCAATAGGGCAGTGGTTTATGTATCTTCTGATAGTTGAGCAAATGGTTGCAAGTGCATCAAGGGTTTGCCTTGTGAGGAAGCATGAGCATATTGTCGCCTAAATTTATCCACTGTATCACCATCAGTCAGCCTTGGCAAGCTCCGGTATATATGAGGCACCACCTTTTCTCTGGTGACCAACTACAACTCATATTCTAATCCTATTCTATAGTTTCATACATCGGAAACCTTATAAAATAGGATTAGAATTGCATATATTGGAAACTTTTTTAGAGGTTTAAGAACTAGTATATTACTGTTCTTCTTTTGTGACTAATAGTACGTGAGTACTGAGTAGTACTCCCTCAGTCCCTCTGAATTGTATACATTACTTTTGGCACGTTTTTTAAGGCTTCTTTTAAGTATAGTTCCATAACTTTTTAATTTTTTTTTCCGAATAAAAGTTTAATGCTTAAATTTGTATTCAAAAAAAATTTAAAAAAAGTTATGAAACTACACTTTATACGAGCCTCGAAATGCGTGTAAATAGCAGTGTTCTAAAAAGTGCATTAAGCGGCCGATTAAGCGGGCGCTCAAGCGGAATGGGAGACTAAACGCTTCGATTTTGCACTGAACGGGTGATTAAGCGTTTTTGAATATTAAGCAGCCTATTAAGCGGATTAAGCGGTCAAAACAATGTTGACTTTCTAATTTTTTAAATTTAAATATTTATTAGAATATTATTAAAATTATAATGTTCCAAATGTGAAGGAGTATGACGTGTATTCAATGTACTTCGTTTTTGTTCTTTATTTAAAGTATGATGTAATTTATGATATAAAGTATGATGTAATTTACAATTATTATGTTCTTTTGGGTTTTTGAAATGTGATTTTATTAATGCTTGTTGGGATTTTAGCCATGTCACATGATTTCCGTAATGATTGTTGAGATTTAGTATGTGTAAGATATGTTTTTGACAAAACTTGTCGGAATTTTGGATTCTCTCCCTTTTTTTTATAACTTTGTCTATTTTTGTTGCTTTTTTTTGCTTTTTGATAATGCTTCTTGGGATTTTCTGGATGTTGTTGGGTATGAATTTGGTAATGCTTGTTGAGATTTTGTTTATGTAATAGATATTATTTTGTTAATGATTGTTAGGGTTTTGAATTTTGTATATGATCTGATTTTAATGGTAGAGATAGTTATAATTAGAATAGAATTGACCTACCAATTATTTACTATTTTTAGATGCTAGCTCAAATTGGTGTAATTAGGGTATGCTTGTTAGAATAATTTGTAATTCAGAATAATCTTTTATGTCCAAATTCACTTTATTTCAAACATAAGCTTAAAGTTAATATCAATATATAAGTTGATTTATTTAAAGTAGTAAAAGGCGTTGTTTTCCAGTCAGTTATTTTCACGTTGTAGCTTGAGTAACAATAATTAATGTTACTTAGAGCAAGTCCAACAATGTCTTACGAAGTGCCTTAAATATATAATAAAAAATAGTGTCCTAGTGATTTAGGATATTTTTTTGATACATGAACTTCAACAATATGCCCTATAATTGTACCTTACTATTAAACTAATAATTTATTTGAATTGGTATTGGAGGGAAGTGAAAAAGTAAGAGGAGAGAGATTCGTTGAAATGGTGGGAAGTTAATATTTTATTGTGAAAATTGGTTTAGGACATGCTTAGTAGTGCCTCAAAAATGAGGCACTTGTTGGATGTCCTAGTGGTTTAAGGCACCACTAGGACATTTGTGGAGCAAACATCCAGTCCAAATGCCTTAAATTTTAACTTAGGACACATATTTAGGACATTGTTGGACTTGCTCTTACTTCACGTGGCTTCTAGTATTACTCGTCATTATATTCTATCTTTTAATGATTATATTCTGTACATTTCCATTGGAGCCAGAAATAACTCTTGAGTAACAAGTATTCTTAAGCCAAACAGGATAACAGGAAGCCTAATAAGGTGAAGGAGTATGATGTCTATTCAATGTACTTCGTTTGTATTGCTTTTGTATCGTGTTTCTTCCCGGTATCCTATTTTTCATACATAAACTTATTAACTTGGGAATGTTATAAATTGCAGAACCACTATCTGCAACAGATTTTTTCATCTTCTCCTAACGACGGTTCTAAAGTGCGAGTTGCATATCAAGTAAGTTTCTCTCTTTTTCATTATTTATCTGCATCTTGTTATGCTTATGCTTATGTTTGTCTTGTTGCTTAGCATAGGGGGTGCCAGGTGCATATAGTGAGGCTGCTGCACTTAAAGCATATCCGAAGTGCGAGACTGTCCCATGTGACCAGTTTGAAGCTGCATTCAAGGTCAATTGTTTTAAAGATAAAATCTTGACTTTTCGAGAAAGTATGCTTCCTACTATCTTTTAAAAAGATTTTGTATTGCAGGCAGTTGAACTCTGGTTAGTGGACAAAGCAGTGCTTCCTATTGAGAATTCTGTAGGTGGGAGCATTCATCGTAATTATGACTTGCTCCTTCGGCACAGGCTACACATAGTCGGGGAAGTGAAATTAGTTGTTAACCGTTGTCTGTTAGGCTTGCCCGGAGTCAGGAAGGAGGATTTAAAGCGTGTTTTAAGCCACCCTCAGGTTGAGCAATTTCCCTTGGCATGTTATTGTATTGTTTTTATATTTGCAGATTGCTAGTAAAGTAAAGAGAATAATTGAATAAAATAATAATAAATTTTTCAAAAGCAAAATCATGAAGGTTAAAAACCAGCAAATTGCTTTCATGCATATTGACTGCTTGTGTGTAACCGTTGGCATGAGCAACCTGTAATTATAAAGAGTAAAAAGTATTTATCAGGGATCATGTCAACTTTGGGTTAAGTAAAGATATGAATGTAATTGTCTACATGATATCTGTATGGTTTATGTAACCTTTTTGACTATTAATCTATGAATTATCTGGAGCGGACAATGTATATGGTTTAGAATTATATGCGTTGCTTTCCTGCTATTACGGTATCGGCTATGCTGATGTTTATGAAGATCTCTTGACATTACTTTCAGGTGTTGGATCAATGCGAGATGACATTGAACAAGTTGGGTGTTGTCAGAGTCAATTATGATGATACCGCTGGTGCTGCTCAGGTAATGACAAGATCTAAATTGACAAGTCTATTGATTTAGCGTAACTGTCCAATCTAATAACAATGGGCCCTGTAATTGGAGAGATAGGCCAAATTTCTCCTTGATCTACTCTCTAGATTATTTCATGATAAATAGAAGTTCCCCTAAAAGCCTGAAGGCTAATGCTTCTCTGGAACGAAAATCTAGCTAGATTATTTAAAGACTATACTACCTGTAAATAGAACAGAGACCATATTCCTCTCTGCTACCCAGCTTCCGCCTATAATATGTATCTGTAAATGTTTATGGAATGTGTCTTAATTTTTTATATGAAGTATTAACTTTGGGACAGGTTGTAGCCGCTGATAGAATAAGAGATACCGGAGCTGTTGCAAGTTCCCGAGCTGCAGAAAATATATGGGCTTGATATTCTTGCTGAAGGAATGCAGGTAATATTATGGCATTTCCGGTGAGAGTTAAGTTTCCATTTTTTATAATCCGAGTTCTCGTAGGAGGCTTATGTTGAGTCAGTATGATTCGAGTGATGTTGATGTGGATCACCCGACGTTAAGTTAGAGTAATAAATCTTAGTTCTTAAATCAAATTAAGTTGACATAATTGTTTTTAAAAGCAACAATGATTGCCTAAGAATAGCTTGTGGATAAATTTGACAGATTGGTCTTAGATGATGAAGGTGCCTAAAATTTTGTTCATTTTGGGGGAGGCTGATGCCTTCTGCCAGACTACTGACTAGGTGATTTGAATGACATATTACCCTTTCTTCTGTTGCACTGTTACGAAGAAAATTTATGTTTTTCCCGAAGTTCTTCCCCCCTGGCAATCGAAATTACGGAAATAGTACCATATTCCAAGATTTTCAAGTAGTGTAAACTTTTCTTTTGTCTTTCTGATCGACAGAGTAGTGCTTACAGGAGGTAAAAATAATGAAAATTTGCTGTTATAAAACTCTGTGGCTTCCCGGATATTGTTTAAGAAGTGGTTGGATGCAGATACTTTCATTTTTGACAGAAGCATGTGTTATTTTAAATTCGAAACCATTCTGCATTTGCGTGGTTCTGATGCAACAGACGAGTGTTATTATTTTTTATATTTTTTATTACTTGGCAAGTTTCACCATTGTGTTTGACATTGATTCATGCAACTTTCTCGTCAAGTTTTCGCTGAATTCGACCACAAGATGATATGGAAGCATGCTATATAGTATACTGTATATACAACATTACAACCCAAAAAATTTCACCATTCGCACTGTGTTATCATAGCTGTTCAGTTGGTGCTTGTTTGTGGTCTATGTATCAAGATAACGGGTCCTACCTCTGGTCAACCTTACTAAGTCTGAGCCTTTTTTGTTTTGCAAGTATCAGTAAACTACTAAGCTTACTGTTTCCTCTGTATTCATTTTCTTTCCTTGTGATTTTATATATTTATTCAGTTTTAATTTGTATTTGACATGCAGGATCAGTCCGATGACAGTAGGGGACCAGTACGAGTTGTGGATGACAGTAACAAAGGGAGTGTCAAGTGAGTGTTCTACATTGTATAGGATAGATTTCTACAGTTGTTTAGAGAGCAAAAATTGATCATTGTTACACATTTATTTAAATATTGTAAAGAGAAGAAACCAGTTATGTTTGATTATTGGAATTGATGAAGGTGATAAAATTATTTGATAAAGTTTATTGCTACACACATTTATTGAGCGAAAATATCACATACCATTAATCCAAAGTTCCTTATCTGCCAAAAATTCCTTTTCTGCTTAATTATGTGCACTCTCATGTCTGCTTTATTCCGAAAATCAAAGTTTTCACTGATATAAATGCGTGTAGCAGAATAGCAGATACCATAGGTTTTCAGTAAACTTATGTTCTCCTGCAAACTGAGGCTCTTCCTGTGTTAGACAAAACTGCACAACCTTAAGTATGTTTATTGGGGTTCTGCTTGAGCTGGTTTTCGCAATATACATGTATAAACATGTCTGAGAAAAGGGAAACAATATAGTATGTACAAGGATTTTAGTTAAAATTTATAATTTGTTTAACATATAACGATATATCATATTTGTGAAATCATTCTCAATTACTTGCAGGAAAATTTAAGATCTTCTATTCTATTTTCAGGTATTTTGACTACCTCTTTTATACGACTTTGAAGCTTCTATGGCGGAGCCTCGTGCTCAATATGCTCCGGGACATCTGCAGGTCTGTCCTTATTCATAGCATGATTTAATAATTTGCTGTCCATTTATAGTTTCCTGATTGCAGAAGTATTAGCTGTTGTTAAAAGTTTCTAGTCGTCAGCATGTTGCAGTATAGATTTCTTTTTTATTAATTCATATTACAAAAAAGAATGTCATTTTTGACAATTTTTTGCGTGTTAAGGACAATATTGTTCTGTTTCCTGTTGCATGGGAGAACACCACTTCACAATTTGTGGCGTGTCAAATAAATTAATTATAATATTATAACATAGGATAATGTATATTGTATCATGTATGGGTAATCTAGGCATTAATGACACCGTGCACATTAAGTGAAACAACCGATTCCATTGAACTTCAGAAATCAGTAGTGCCATTAGTTTTGGATAAGGTCCTGTACTATCACATGAACAAAAAAAGGCCTACTTGTATATCTTTCTTCACTATGGAGATATGTCCTATATGCTGGGGAGCCTCCTGTAATTATTTATATTATGCCGTTCTAGTTTGCAAAATTCTTGGTAATTCTTTCTATTTCATGACAGATCTTTCATGGTATCTCTGCACGTTTTTTTTTTTTTTTTCATTTATAATTTTCCACTATCTATCTTGTATCTTCTATAGAATGCATGCTCATTTGTGATGGAAGGACCATGACTTGTCTAAATAAATATGTGCATATGCTTGCAGGAGTTTGCGAAGTTTATCTGTGTGTCCTTGGTTGCTATCCGTGGATACAATTCTATAAATGAGTACACACCAATTCTTTTCCAAACTGCAAGAAAAATGTTGTTTGTGTTGTACATGTGATCTCTGCTTCGTACAACAAGTTACGGAAGGATCATCTCTTGGAAATGGTGAAACCTCCGCAATGTAGGCATATCTACTTGCCAGATTATCTTGTTTTGGGGCCAAATTCTTTTCGCCTTCATTCTAATGGAGGCGTATCTGTACTTCAAGCTAGTATAAACGAAGAACCAACAACTCTCAAGTCTAGTAACTGTTTAGATCCATATTACAATTACCAAAAATAATTATGTAATCTTAAAGTTGTTTTTTCATCTTTGTTATTCTCATTAAGACTCGGAAATATATAGCCGACATTAAATGAGCTATATAGACTGATGAATACAAATACAAAGGCATGAAAGGTAAGGAAGGTAGATTCTTTAATTTTTATCTTGGGGCAAAAAATTGGTCTGGAACTACCAATTTGAGAAAAATGTCTTGTTCAGAACCTAGAAATTCAGTTTTAGCGAGTAGAGAATAATACACATTTTAATTTGAAATCCTATAAAACTGCTGAATCATACAAAATTTAGTAGTAAGATTTAATTGACAAAGAACATTCTCTCATTTAAATAAACTGGTAAAAGTTATAACTAATTTTGCAAAGATTATCATAAGTATAAGATATGTCTGGCTAAACTTGACATCTTGCAAGCCAGGTTATGCAGCAGCTTATCAATCATACAATTGGAAGAAATGATACACACACACACACACATCTAAGCTTGAATTCACAAAATTTAACTAACATTAAATTACCATGTCATTGTAATAGGAGAAGATTATATATATATATATATATATATATATATATATATATATATATATATATATATATATATATATATATATATATATATATATATATATATATATATATGACTAAAACGAGGGATCGTTTTATTAATACAAAATCAGAAATACATCTAAAACTCATCATCTACTTAAGCAGTCACAGGAGCAATGCTTAACTAACATTAGTACACTATGGCAGGCGCAACAATTTTCTAAGGCTTAGACTATATGAAAAAGGTAGGTACCTGATACACTCTTTATCACCAAATCTGATATATTTGCGAGTTTTTGTAGTTGGATTATAACATATGGCATGACGAGGAAAACACAGTATCACAATCTCTCCATTATTTTCCAGACATTTCACAGGCTCTATTATCCTGTCTGAAACAATTCCAAGATTATGCAAAACAAACTTCTTAGTCCATGAATTTTCGTCACCATACTCACTCATCACCCACAACTCAATGATATAGAACTTCATACAAATGCAAAGACAACCATTTAGTAGTCCAAGGTTGGAACTCATAAAAGACTTGATACGAGGGGGAGTCTGAATTTGCTCGAATACCTCTTCTTCTGCGTTGAAGGAATATATTATATGTTTCCCAGGGTCGATCCAATGGTATAATCCATTTACATAAGTAGGAAGCTGGCGTTGTGCTGGGTAAAAAAAAGGGATTCTTCCCAGGCTCCTCCACGAAGAATTTTTTGTCCCGATTGTTTGTATATCAACTTCTACTTGTTCCTTATTTAATCCCCAAGGATGAAAATACAACAACTTGAACTCTTTAGTTTTTGGAACATAGAGTAAAGCACAAGCCCCCCAGCGATGCCTACTCGCAGGATCATCCACAAGAAGAATGTGCTGACCTGTTACGGGGTTGAATATGTGACCCGATATGACTGATATAAAATCCTTGCCACATCTATATGCAGCTATACAACCTGTAACACTACAAGTGCTAAAAACTGTGAGCAAATACGACGAAGGATCAGGTAAATCATATAAGAATTTCAAGGAAAATCGTGTTTTGTTAAAAATTAGAAAATCCGCAGGAGAATTGGCCGTGCATTCAGCTTCATCAAGTTGTGCCAAGAATAAATTGTTGGGTTTCAACAACGAAGATCTATCCTCGATCAATAGTTGAATAAGAGAGGAATATTTAGAATCGTAATGTTGTATAAAATAGGGCTGAGAAATTAAAGTGGCCCAGCTTTTGCAGACACATCTGCACCTCATTATGCATTGCAACGGAAGTAATATAAAGATTTTGATGAGTATGGATTCATGCACATCTGCGATATTCCTGCCCTCTTTTGATATTTTTATTCGCATCATCATTCACGCTAGAATTGTTCTTTCACGTGTCTACAATTTATAATAAGCGTTGAGTTACGTAGTTGCATGGAGAAAGAAAGGGATGCAATCACGAGTTGTAGTTTAATTAGGTTTCTATTCTTACTTTCTTAGGTTTGAGGAAAAATAATGAAAAAAATTCTTATCAAAATTAAAATAATGAACTGGCCCCTTTTTAAAAACATGTGGTACTGAGTTTATCAAAATTATTTACACGACTAAATTTACACTAATAAATATTTTTTAAAAAGGTCCAAGTAATTTTTATTACATGATTTAATCTATACTATACTATAAAAAGCCAACATGGGTATAATTTGTAGTCCTTGTTTTTATTCACATATTTTGGTTTGGTCGTTTGTTTTTGGTCGTTTGTTTACGTTACTTCGTTACCAGCCGTAATAAACCTATTAGAGCATCTCCAACCATAGAGTACCCTTAGCTAAAATGCAAGTTGTCATACCATAATTAATAATTATAGCCAACATAGTCAAAGAAGTACACTCCAACCACGTCCATCTGTTATCTATAATTATAGCCAACCTCCTATGGATGGCTAAATTTGTCGAACCTCTACAGGTCTGTAAGAAATCTGTAGGAAAATTGCCCATCATTAATTACCATATTAAACTGATATATTCTATTTATAACAATCTAAATATTAATAACATACTATTTTTAAATTATAGCCAACCAATATAGCCAATACCATCGAAGCACAATGTCTTACAAATTCAGCAAATTTTACATATTGTCTTACAGGTCCAATTTAGCCAACGGTTATAGTCAACGCCGTTAGAGATGCTCTTAGTAATAAACAACGGCTAGAGTACTCCTTTTAGACTTCTATCTCCTGCTGGACATTGGTTTTACAGACCCACTGCCCTCTGTCTTCCTCTCCTGTTTCTGTACCACCGCCCCCTGTCTTCCTCTTCGTCTCGGCAAACTCCGTAGCTGGACACTACTTATCATTCCATCTCTCAAGGACTTCATCTCCGCTGAAGGTTTGTTCTTCATACATATATATGAATATGAGTTGTCTCTCTTCTGAATATATATGGATATGATCTGTCTCTCTTCTGTTGTTTATTTATCTTAAATTCAGTAATTTAGTTGCTTATAAGAATTGATTAATTTGATCTTTGTTTTTAGCTGCCTCTGTTGTGCTCTTTCTTTCGTTCCTGGTTGTGCTCTTTCTTTGCACGTAAAGTGTTTGATCTGAGATTTGTTTAAAATATTAACTCAATGTGATTAAATGAATAATCACAGAATTAAAATCATTAGAATACCTCCAGTCCTATTTAGTGAAGTGAAGCAGAAATCATGCATTAGTTGTTGAGCGATTTGTAATGTGCAACGCAGTTGCATTCGGAGTTGTTTTTGACAAACAAGTTCTCCATAACTCAGCAGCTTTATGCCTAAAAACATAACAAGAAACAAGAACTATATGAATCTCTATATCGTAGGCGAATTCAGCATATAGAATTAGTGTTCTACACGTGTGTGCTTTGCAGGTGCTACCTAAATCAAGCACTACCACTTTCGTTTTGCAATGCACCTTAATATTTTATAAATGCTAGGCTGAATAACTTTGAGAATAGTTTGATAGAAAACATTAAGCCATAGCCCATTCTGCAGGGATCATGTCCTGCACACCACAAGTTGGAGTTAGATACTAGTGCATTAATTGCTTGATCATTAAATTTATCAACTTAAGCAAGTTGGCATTTTTATTTTCAGGTAATTTCAAGTAAACCGGGTAACTTAGTCTAGGAAAAAAAGGTAATTCCTGTATGCTTACCCATAGAAGAGTAATATCAGTGTCATCACTTTGATCATACTGTTTTTGAAGAGTAAGCAAAGCATCAACAAAATATCTTTAGCACCACCAGTTTTGTTGCGTGCAAGAGTCTGTTCTGCCATAATCTGCTTCGTGAGGCGTGCCCGATGAGTTTACTAGCTTATATGCAGTACGATGCACAAAGAATTTTTAATATTATTGTTATTGGCAAGAGTCATTTTAGTAGAGTTATCCAGTTTAATATGTGGAATACTTTTATACTGTCGAGTTTCAAATGACTTTGGTATGTTGGTTTATTCAGTAATTTCTGGCAGATCCTTTGATTTGCTGTTATTATATGCTATGGTTGTTTCATTTCAATCAGAACTATGTTTCATTTCTTTTATTGGTATATAAGTCATCACCAATTTAGTGACTTCTACTATAGCTTTAAGATTCAAAGGCTGATGCAAGAGAAGTTTCACTAGCCGAAGCCCTTAAGATGCATCTGACCAAGAGCAAAGAAGCTAGAACAGTAAGAGACTGGGAATCAGTAGAAGAGGAGAGCCATTTGGCAATCTCATCTGGTGCAGATTCTTCTCCTCAGGTAACTAAATCGTATATTCACACTAATTTTTTGTTGCTTCTAGGTCTATTGATGTCCAAGACTTTGCCTATGCATCTGTTCACAAATATACTATTTGAATAATTATGTCATTCTATTTTCGATAGCCAAGATGCCATATATAAATACTTGCATGTTTTTGTTACCCCAATTTTAACAGTTGTTCTGTTCACAAATAATTTGAATAGATACCCTTTACAGTTATCATCTATGCATATACAGAAATCTGGATCTCTTATATTTGTTCATGACAAAAAAATTTCATTTTTTAGATATATGCTTTAAAAGCAGAGGCTTCGCTGAATCTCGGGAAACACCAAGAAGCCTATACCATAATTCAAAAAGGGCCAAACTATGACACAAATTTATGCATCCAGTTTTTGGGGGCTACTGGTTGTTCTGATCTATTAACAACCAAAGCACAAGTTTACATGGCAGCTAGCAGGTTAGTGAAAAACTCTATACAAATGATCATAATTTTTATTGTCGTCGAGTCTTAAACTTAAATTTGTGTTATATTACTATATTTTCGTGCTAACATGTAATATCATCTGTTTTAGATTTGAGGAGGCAGTGGCGGCTGCTCAATGTGCAGCGAAACTTGATCCAACCGAGGAGGCAAAAGCTACAGCAGAGAGGGCTCTGGCCTTGGCATCACCTCGATTAGAAGGCAACCAGCTATTTAAATCATTAAGATTCTCAGATGCCTTGAAAGTGTACACTGAAGGACTACAACATCAGGCACTTAATTCTGTATTATTATGCAATCGTCATCAGCGCACTTGTCAGCAAATTGTTTGAGATCAGAGTGCAAAGAGCAGGTGAGCCTGGAAGCAGAGGACTCCACTACAAAGGCTTTGGAAAGGCATTGAGAAGAAGGCTTGAGCTGCAATCCTGGTCGTCCCAGTTTGGTGAGCTGCATAAAAGTTGCAGCCTCTTAGCATATATGCAGTACCATCAACTTGTGGAAAGAGGCTACACACCACTAAGAGGTAGACCTCTTTCTGTGATTTTGATCTAGAAATAAAATTACCTTTTCTTTTTATAATTAAAGATGCTAATAGCCACCAAGTCTTTGACAAGAATTGAACCTATGTTAAGTAGTTATTCTTATTATTCTGTATTAAAAATTCCTATTTTTTTTCGTATTCTGTATTGCACTATGCCTTTATTACAATTCCTGATTCTCTAGCTGTCTTGGAGCACTGCTCCACAAAACATATTGTTAAAGTAGTTAATAGTTTTCTCAACTGACTTTTACATTTTAAGCATATCATGGAACCATGAACTAGGTTGCATTAGTAAATCCAATATGATTAAATACCATTATATTAATTTAATAATAAAACACTAAAAAATAATATTAAGCTTACAAATAATAAAATAAAAATAATATGGTCGCCCGTGCTTCGCACATGGGTATAATTTGTAGTCCTACTTTTTCTTCACATTTTTTGGTTTCGTTACTTTTTCACGGTTTCTGATTTTGCCCCAATACTATAATACTTACAAACCGACTCCTATTAGGACTCTCTCTCCCAACAAAAATTCACTTTGTAGACAAAATCAAATACTGCACAGCCCTCTAATTACAGCACCATAGCCACCATAGCCCGTTGTCTATCTCTTCTTCTGGGCGCGAGCTCATGTGCTGCTTTTCATTCCATCTCTCAAGATCACTACTTAATTCATCTCCCCTGGAGGTATGTTGTGCATACATATATATGAATATGAGTTCTCTATGTTCTAAATAACTAGCTTCCTTTGTCGTCCATTGTTTATTTATCTTAAGTTCAGTAATTTAGTTGCTTATAAGGATTGATAATTTCATCTTTGTTGTGTTGATGTGCGAACTGGAGACATGTGTCAAATAGCAGAAAGATTATATTCAAACCTTCTGTGCCGATTGCCAGTAATTTAATTGTGGCTTAATCATATAAGACCATATGGATAACATAATGTTCGTCTTAAGGATCCAATTCTAATATAAGTTAAAATCCCAATCTGAGTTGATTTTATATTTGTGATAGTTAAGGTGTCTTGTTTTGTGCATAAGTGTGTATCAGTAACACTTTGACAACATAATGTAAAAAACACACAGGAGATAGAGTTTCTGCAGCAAGGTAATGTAATGTAATCAAGATTCCCACTGTTTAAATAATAAGACTTGCATTTGTCAATTTTGAAGTTAAATCTTCTGCCTGATAGTCTGATACACTTCAAGAACCAAGATTATCATAATTTTTTGCTAGATGATATATGGCCTTTAGTCCTATTGTTTGTGTATGCAAATAATTAGTTATCTCCTAAGCTCTCACTTAGTAAAACTTTGAAAGCTATATACAAATTGTAGACTGGTTTATGTTCCTTTGTTCTCCATGTACATATATTTTAAAACTTTGGAAGGTATATATATTCAGTTGGGTTGCTCTTAAAATATTTTTCTGGCATATTCCCTCATAGTCTCATGTGTTGATCACAGGATAAAATATCTGAAAATTTTGAATATAAATATATCAAAATCAGTCAAGAATGCAATAAAATGTGGAGTCTATAGGTTCAACATTTCACATTTTGTTTGATAGAAACCACTTTCATTCGTTATTCGTTGCATATAAACTATATGTTGCTCTACACTACTCTATATCGGTCGGTTAAATATAACTATGATTCATAGGTATAGTATAGCACAACTGCGAACTATTCTTTAAAACATAAAGCATAGCTAATGACGAACTATTGAACTAATCTGACATTGCTCTTCTTCCCCGAGAATAAATGGCCCAGTGAGATAGCTAATGGCCAGCTTTCCCGATCATTTGTGTTTAATCATTATTAGTTCACTTATATTAAGGCTTATCGGATAATATTATAATCAAGTTTGGTAGCTAGGGTAGTTTAAGAACCAAGATTGAGTCAGATAAAGCATTGGTTCATGTACAGGCCTTGATGAGCATGCTCTGTGTTAATTATCATATTCTTTTTTTGTAAAGGTAATAATTTGATATGCAGTGGAATTACATATTGCAAGATCTCGGCTTATATGATCTCTTTATGGCTACTATATGGTCTAAATTAAGTTTATATCTATACTGCATCCATAGTAGTGGATTTCTGGTTATAATAAGCTAATTAACATAGGTATAATTTGTAGTCCTATTTTTTGTTCATGTTTTTTGGTTGGTCCTTTTTTATACTCTCGTCTCATTGCTGCCAAAACTTAAGAATCGTCTCCTATTACAATTCTACCTCCTAAGTCCTACCCCACTCTCTCTCAATCTCTCTCTCTCTCTCTCTCGGATTCATATTCAAGAGAGGAACAGAGACACTCTCAACCACTCCCTCTGTGTACGATTCACCAATTGAAAAAATGGCTACGATTAACAATCAAGATAACAACAACAGGCAAATCAATAACGTTGCTTCCTCCAAACAGCCACTTCAATCTGCCAAATCGATCGATACCCAATCTGTTCTCAAAAGGCTGCAGGCGGAGCTGATGTCGCTAATGATGGGAGGTGATCCTGGAATTTATGCATTTCCTGAAGAGGACAACATATTTTGCTGGAAAGGAACAATTACAGAGAGCAAAGATACGATGTTTGAAGGAACAGAGTATAAGCTATCCCTTTCCTTTCCGACGGATTATCCTTTCAAGCCTCCAAAGGTTAAGTTTGAGACAGGGTGTTTCCATCCTAATGTGGATATCTATGGAACTATATGCCTAGACATTCTTCAGGTAGTTTTTGGTTATGCTTTGATATGTTTTTTTTTTTTAATTTTTTATTAATGATTCTGTCGTTGTATTCTGACATGGTTGGTGATATATGTTTGAACAATTTGCAGGATAAATAGTCATCAGCTTATGATTTGAGGATTATACTGCTTTCTATACAGAGCCTTCTTGGAGGTACTTTTTCCTCAAGTTCAATTTACAATAGTTTGATCATCACTACATCAGAAACTTTGGCATACTTTATTTCTTTAAGCATTTACAAATCACTAAATGTGTTTTCTTTTGTCATTTGACTTAGAACCAAACACGAGTTCCCCTTTGAACACCTAGGCAGCAGCACTGTGGGAAAATCAAGAAGGTATAGTTGGTGTTTCTTCTTTATTGTTGTCAGTTCTGCTTTGTGTGCTGTTCTCCTAGGAATAATATTAAATTTGTAGATTGTCTAATGCTCAAGCTGTTTTTTGCTCTTTTGCAGAATACAGGAAGATGGTGGAGAAATTGTACAAGCCTTCAGCTTAGCTTCTAACTTCTTTACATTTGGACAGCGTGAAAGGGGAGGATGAAGGAGATTATTATTATCATTCTTATAGTAATAGATCGCATATCATATTGCCTTTCCTCCTATGTTCTATTCCTTTAATTCTGTCTTGCAGAGAGGGATTTCAATGGCATACCTAGCCAAAATTGTTATTGTACAACTATTGCATAATTCTGCATTTAGTTCTGGCTAAGAGAGGGATTATTATTGTTTCAAAAAAAAAAGCCTCCTAAGTTCTTATAGAGGTTGCATTTCACTTGAATGGTCTTGGTTATTTTGCTTAAAAAAGGCTATCAGTGATCTTTTACACTCCTGGCTTCTACCCTGTCCATCCCCTTTTACTTGCCTACAAGACTAATCTGGTACATTTATTATGGAGCACAACTCAACTGTAGCCTGAATCTTTCATGAGAGTGTCGTACTTGTAATTATCTTTTAATTTCTAATTCTAATTCAGATAATATCTGAAAATAGGTAATAGATGCCTTGAAGATTTATAGCCTTTTCTTATAGGCTCTTATGTAAATTCGTTACATCTTTATGGAAAATATATATAGATCCTGATATGTAATTTTATTAGATGTTCAATTGATTATTTTTTATTGTGTGTATTATGTATATGCGGATCTGGAATTTTGTTAGTTGCTGAATTGTAAAAACTTGATGTTCAATTGATTCATCGTATTGATTTGTATTGATTTTAATGCGAGAATAAGGTGTTGGATAAAATGTTTCAGCCAATCTATCTCCAAGTGTTTGTAGTTGATTAATTTAGGACCTCTACTGAGACCAAAAGAGGGATCCTATTTTATTTATCTTAAGCACCCATTCTCTCAAAATTGAGGAGTGTATGATTTGAGAGCCCATCTATGGCGCAATATTAAACTTAATGTCCAAGTTATATTTTGAATATATTTGGGTTCTAAGGTTGAAACTTTAGGCTGCTGGGTATACAATGCTTCGGTTAAGAAATGTTAATAGTATGTTTGGTCATATTTGTCACAATTTAGAGATCAGGTCAGAAAGAAAGTGTACTAAATTTTAGTCTTATGTACTATGCAATGAAATATGAAAAATATGAGGTAATATTAATCAAAAATCACATTATCATATATTAATATTAAGAAAACATTCATATATGAAAAAAAAATTGATTGTTAAAATGATATTAAGTTTATAAATAATCAAATTAAAATTATATTAACAAAAAACACTAATAAAATGATATTAAATTTATAAATAATCAAATTAAAATTATATGATCGCCCGTGCTTCGCACGGGTTATAGGCTAGTATATAATCTAATAATTCATAGTGAGTGGTTCGAGTTTCGGAAGACGTGAATTCATTAGTGATAGCATTATTCATACATCATTATTTATCTATTTTAAAAAAAAAATTATAGAGGAGGTCAGGATTTTTGGGAGAGCTAATATTAGTATTTAATAACATTTTCAGAATTATTTATACTACCTTATAACCCATGCGATGCACGGGTCTAATTGATATTTTTATATATATTTATTTATATTATATATAATTTTAATCGTTACTAATGTATATAATTAATATCAAAATTATATAATTAAAACTATAATTTGAATGTTTATGATAATATATGATTGATGTGATTTGAAATAATAATCTAAATCCCTATATATACCTTTATAAATAATTATATAAATATGTGTTGTTGGTGTGATTTGTATTTTTTTAAATAATAATATAAATTTATGTTGTTGGTAGGATTCGAACTTGGAAATATATTTAATGTATTATATTAGTATTTTTGTATAACGGTTGTGATCATTTGATCAAAAAGATCCGCCGGTCGAGATTGAAATGATTAAAGGAACTAATAAAAATAGGGTTAACCAATTACAAATTATACTCATGTTTAATTATTATAATTTAGTATAGATTTTTAATGTAATTAATAATTGGTGAAAATAATTTGGAAAATATAATCTTCATAGACTAGGGTGTATTAAATTTGGATTTCGGATGATCGATAATAAATCTATGAATTTTGAATGATTGTTACGGATTTCAATTCCACACAAATTTCAGTGAAGTTGACTTAAAATCTCATATACTTTAACTTATTTAAGTAGAGATTCGGACAAATCTTCCAAAATCTCATGGAATTTAGTAAGAATTCATCATCCATATATACATAGCCTCCAGCTTGACCTATTTTTTTAAATCGAAGTGCCGGAAAAAAGTTAATTTCTCTCTATTTTACACTCCTCTACTTTCTCTTACTTCCATTTCTTGTCTAGCTATATCTTCCAAACTTATTACAATAATACTAATAATATGTAATGTGTATAAGAATTGTTAAGAGTTAAAATAAAAATTGATATCCTAAATGATTACAATAGTCCAACTCTTAACTATTGTTTTATAATTTTTTCTCTCTTTTTAATTTTTTTTATTGAATGAGTTTAAATTATTTCAAATTGTTAGTGTGTGTGCCTTAGAGACAACACTATTATGTTTTTTTTGAGACATTTTTTTTTGATTATTAATAATTATGATTCTATGGATTATTCTATTTAAATATATTATGTCTTTATTTAATGTGATAAAATATTAGATTAATAAATATCCTTGGAATATGATATGTAATTTTATATCTCTAAGTATGTGACTTAAAAAAGAGATTATGAGAATAGTATCGATATTCTTAAATGTACCTAGTCGAGTATTATTATTAAGGGATAATAATAATGCATTAAGACTAGTGTGTTTATTGATTGATGATCACATATGATTGATCATAGGTATAGTGATACTAAAGTCGAAACACAGGCACATGTATTAAATACATGATGCTGGAAGATCCAATGTGAGATTCTCCATGTCTGTTGTGTCATAAATAATTCTCACAGTGATATGATGCATTAGTTCTTAGACTTGAAATCATTATATTTCAATATGAGAATTAATATACTTTGGTTACATTAAAGGTTACATTTGACTTGGTGATGATAAAAGTGTATATTGGGTATATTATGAATCATATGAGAATTATGAATGATCTAGAAAAGATTTAATCTTCCAATTTTAGGAGTGATGTTATTGGCATTTTGTTTGAGTGATTTTAGTTCGTCTTACTTTTTCTTTTAATTTTTATTTTATTCTTACAGAAAGTAATGGTGTCATTTTATCTATATTTGAATTTTGTGTGTAACTGATTACCAGTTTATAACCCGTGCAAAGCACGGACGGTTTATGAAGCAATTTTTTTTGGCATATATATGTTTTTTTTGTGAAGATTAAATTATTGAGGAAAATTATGTTTGTTTTAATTAATAGATTATAATTAACTAATGAACGTGTTAAGTTAATATATCTTTTGTTTTTGGATAATTTTAATTTCTACTATACAATTCAGTAACTTTTTAATAGTTAAGTAGATAAAAATAATAGCCATGACTTGTTTCGATGAAATATTGTTTGGTAATGAATTTAATATATTTTGAATTATTATACAGAAGGAACATATAGATCAAACTATCTATCTAAAGTAATACTTGTGAAATAGAATAGCAACTTCATGTACAATCGATTTATTAAGGAATCCAATCTCTTATTAAGGAATCCAATCTCAATAAAAGATTAGGTGGAAATGAATAGATTGTGTGAGATAAGCTGACAGGCATCCAAATAGCACGGTTACTTTAAACTTAAGACATGTATAGTCATGTATTTCTTCCGAGTCTTCACTTCTAGCGATTGTCTTCACTTGGATATGGACACATACAAATAGGCGTTCCTTCTAGCGGGCCAAATGTTATCTCTAGATAAATTTCTTCCGCAATTGTGTTCAAAGCCACCATCATTCCAAATATCTTGCCTCTTGTCTCGGGCGAAGTAATTAGATTGATGGGAATAATGACTGCAGTTTTCTTTTTCTTGGGGAAAAAATATATATCGAGCATATTCTTAAATAGCACAGAGATAGTGTGACCCTTCATAGACAGACTTTTGATAATTTGATATGAATAAGCAAATATATCATGATTAACATGGTTCCTAAAAATAATACTTTTTGAGGCTCAATAAAATTCGGCATCTTTGTTACCAAGTCGTTGAGACATAGTCATGAAGTAGGTATACATACTTGCATCAGGTCTGTTCCGTTAATATCCCCAGTGATATAATTCTTGTATAGGAGTTAAATCTAATAATGCTTTTATAGTTCTATCATTCTGGCCTTTTATCCAGCAGATGAAGAAACTGAAGAAATCTTTGAAACTGTCTTTTCCCAATATAATAAGTATTGCTGCTATACCCTGTAATGGAATGTCAAGGATTGTAGCGCAAGTTGATTTTTGAATAACTCTCCATCCTTTGCAAACAGCTCGAAGATAAATGCAATCTTCATAATTAAGCTTGTTAATAACCAATATCAATAAGTCTGTTGCAAGATTGTGCCACTGTGAAAAACTTGAGTTATCTTTGCGTTTGATTCTATGCTCCTGCAATATAAATTGTAAGAGGTCAACATATATTTCTATGATCAAAGGTGTCATAGTCTTAAAAGAATTATATTATGAAGCACATCAAGTCTATATCAAATTGGCAATAGAGTCACTGGTTTCCAATTTGACTCAAATGAGACACTCATTAGAAAAATTTGTATCAGAAATATCACTCTATCGTTAGTTGAAATTTTAAAAGTATTATATATGGAGTTTCGCACATTTTTTATGAATGATATTACATCCAAACGAAAGATTCCGAGTCCTACTATTTTTGCTAATATTTTTAGATTTTTAAAATTTTATCAACTATTTATTTTTAATTTTTTGATTGTTTTATTTGATTTAAATAAAAATAAATAGGAGATAAATTTTTAAAAATCTAAAAATATTATCTAAAATACTAGAACTCATAATCTTTCATTTAGATGTAATACCATTGATAAAGAATGTGCGAAACTCAATATATAATACTTTCAAAATTTCGACTAACGATAGAGTGATATTTTTGATATAAATTTTTCTAATGGGTGTCTCATTTGAGTTAATTTGGAAATCAGCGACTCAATTGATATATTTGGACGAAACGAGTCACCAACTTGATATTTATCCCGTTTGTTTAACTCGTCTTGTTCTCCGCGACTTAATATTTTGTATGTTGCCATCAGTTTTATTTGGATATATATATATATATATATATATATATATATATATATATATATATATATATATATATATATATAGGGTCGAGTTCCAGGGAGACCTCACATCTTGAGAGACCCTAGAGACCCTCTAACAGCCGTTGATTACATCAGTATAACTTGTATACAAAAAAGGGCACGCTCGTCAGAACCTGTGGCAAAATACAGGGCTAAAAAAATATATACGAATTTTATACGGATTCTAAGAAGGGAAGATTTGAACTGATTATACACCAGCGTCAATCATGGGATACTGTAATATTGGAAGGTTTAATTTCAATTAACAACTACATTATTAGAACAAACGAAAGAAAATTGCAGGCGCGGAAGAATTCTCCATAGAACCCTAGAAGAGACGACGACTGAAACAGACATGGATGAAAAAAGGTTCGTTATATGAAAAGATATTCTACATACTGTTCCTTTTCCTAACGAATTGTTTATGAAACTATAACTAGAATCGCGTATGTTATTTTCCGTTTTTTCCAACGTACAGGCATGATCGATCGATTGTTAGACTTAACCCTTGCTTGCTTGTAGAAGCTTTGTCATCTCTGACTCAAGATCAGAAATCATGGATTTGCTCGACAGGTTTTGGTTCTATACTAAGTTTTGAATTGAAGGAGTATCCTCCTGAGATATCAAGGTTCCTATTAATTGCATTTGAACCAAATCCACCCTTGTTGAGATTGGATGTAAGCACTTTTCATGTAACCGAACAAGATGTAAGGGAGATTCTTGGTTTACCTATTGGTGAAGCAGATGTTGATTTTGTTCTCTATGT